>NW_006204006.1:1534743-1537475 GCF_000334495.1 Tupaia belangeri chinensis | reverse complement strand
AGTATTCTTGGTTGAAATTGTTTTTCACTCAACATTTTGACTATATTTCCCCATTCTTTCCTTGCCTGCATTGTTTCTGCCGAAAGATCTGAATGTTAGCCTGATGGGGTGACCTTTGTAAGTAACTTGACATTTCCCTCTTGCTAACTTTAGTATCTTGTCTTTATCTGTTGTTTCTGCCAGTTTGACTATGCTGTGCCTTGGAGAGGATCTTCTTGGGTTGATTCTACTCGGAGTCCTGTGTATTTTTTGGGTCTGGATATTTTAATGCCTTTGTAGGTTTGGAAAGTTTTCTTCCAGGATTTCATGGAATAAATTATCTAGGGCCTTATTATTTTCTTCCTCTTCTGGGATACCAATTATCTGTATATTGGGGTGCTTGAATGTATCCAATATTCCTCGTATATTATCCTCATTTTTCATGGTTGTTTTCTCAATATTCTTGATACTTTTGTCTAGGTCATTGTCTTCTACATTAGAGATTTGATCTTCTGCCTGATCTAACCTACTTTTAAAACTTTCAAGGGAGGTCTTGATTTCCTGTATCACATTCTTCAACCCTAGAAGTTCCAACTGGTTCTTGTTTAAGGTATCTATTTCTTCTTTCAAATCATGAAAGGACTTACTCATCTCCTGGAGCTCCTTTTCTCTTCCATCTCAGTTAGTTTGGTCACTACAAATACTCTGAATTCCCTATCAGACATGTCCACAACATCCATTGTATTGACTGTGGATGATGTCGACCTTATGATTACTCTTGAGGGAGAGGCCTTGTGTTGGTTGCTCATACTTCTTGAGCCTCTACAATTGTTTCTAGTCATCAAGAGATCTATATGTTGCTTCCTAATGTATTTAAGGTATCTCTGAGTGCTAAAAGTTGTACAGGATTAGAAAATTGATGATTTCTCTTATGGTTGGCCTACCTGTTGCTCAACAGTACCATGTACTGTTGTCACTGGTCCTGGGTGACACAAAGTTCCCCTGTTTCTGAGAAGTGGTGAGCCTCTGACTGACCTAATAAGCAACACCTCAAGAACAAGGAAAAACAAAACAAAAGAAAATTGTTGCGCACCGTGCACTATTCAAAACACTAAAATTCAGAGAGTCCAAAGGCAAGTGGGGAAGGGCCAGAGGATGAGCAACAGGTCCTGGGCAGAAGGGCCTGCAGCTGCAGGCTGTCTGGTGTCCAGAACTGCTGGCCGGCTCGATCCGGTTTGCACGTGGGTGTGGGGTGGTGCGAGTTCATCTTAAAGTTCCACGAGACCAACCTGAAGTTCAGAGAGGAGCAAGGGTGGAGATGTGCTAAGGCAATTGAATTTAATAAATTAAGGGATTTTTTTCTCAGTCACTATACCTTAAGTCTTCTAGTTTTTGTTTTTTTGGTTTTTTTGGTTACCAAATTTCTTTTGCTGATCTTTTTAAAGAATCAAATTATGGTTTTAACTAGTCTACGTCTTTCTATACTCTATCTACTTTTATTCTAATATTTGATATTTCTTTCCTTCTTTTTGTTTTGGATTTAGTTTTTTTCCCCTCTTTTCTGAAGGTTAATCTTATGAGTCAACTTGATTAGACCACAGTATCCATATATTTGATCGAACATTACACGTTTCTTATGAAAGTACTTTTTACATTATATTAACACTTAAATTTGTAGACTTTAAGGTAAAACACCTTACCCTACATATGTGTGTGGGCCCTATCCAATCAGTAGGAGGCCTTAAGAGAGGAGAAAAGAAAAAAAAAGCTACCTCCCCTAAAAAGGAGGAATTTTACTTCCAGACTGCCTGCCAACATCAACTCCTCCTGGATCTCTAACCTAATGGCCAGCTCCCACAATCATGTGAATCAACTGATTAAAATAAATCTGTGTGTGTATGTGCCATATATACATATACATGCTATTGTTTCTGTTTCTCTGGATAACTCTGATATGTTTCTTCTTTTGTTTAATGTCAGCATTTACAGATATAAATTCTCTCTAAGCAATGATTTCATACTATCTCATAAGCTTTAATATGTTGGGTTTTCATTTTTATTTATCTCAAAATATTTCCTATTTTTCTTTATTTCTTTGACCCACTGTTCATTAGGAATATGTTTCTTAACTTACACACATTTGTGCACTTCTCATATATTTTTTCAGATTGCTTTCTAATTTCATTCCATTGTGAAATGAATGAATATACTTTGCATGATTTTAGTTCTTTAAAATGTATTGAAAATTGTATTATGGTCTAATATATGGTCTATCCTGGAGAACATTTCATGTGCATTTAGAAAGAACATGTATTTTGCTGTTGTTGTATACAGTGTTTGTCTTTTTAAGTAGCCAAATATGCACCATCCTTTCAGATTTATTTTAGAATTGGGTTGTCTAAAAAGTCAGATGCATTTTTGCATAGAAAAACAGAAAAAAAATACATCATGATTTTTCTGACAACCCAATGTTTTCATAATTAGACACTTTTACCCATGCTTGGACCAGCAGTTAGCGTAATGGCTATGTCGTTGAACTCCCATGTAGTCGATCACGGTTTGAGTCCCAGACCCGGTGGCTTAAATTCATGCCGGGCACATGTGCATGCCCAAGATCCCGAGAGCAGAATGGAGGAGAAGGGATTGAGGTGTGGCCATCCTCTCTGGGGGGTGATTTCTCCTTTCTGTCTCTCTGTCTCTCTCTGTCTTTCTGGCAAGCACACACGCCCTGTAGCAAAAACCTCTCCAAAAAA
>NW_006204006.1:1503866-1533935 GCF_000334495.1 Tupaia belangeri chinensis | reverse complement strand
TATTCCTCGTATATTATCCTCATTTTTCATGGTTGTTTTCTCAATATTCTTGATACTTTTGTCTAGGTCATATGTTTTGTCTTCTACATTAAAGATTCAATCTTCTGCCTGATATAACCTACTTTTAATACTTTCAAGGGAGGTTTTGTTTTCCTGTATCACATTCTTCAACCCTAGAAGTTCCAACTGGTTCTTGTTTAAGGTATCTATTTCTTCTTTCAAATCATGAAAGGACTTACTCATCTCCTGGAGCTCCTTTTCTCTTCCATCTCAGTTAGTTTGGTCACTACAAATACTCTGAATTCCCTATCAGACATGTCCACAACATCCATTGTATTGACTGTGGATGATGTCGACCTTATGATTACTCTTGAGGGAGAGGCCTTGTGTTGGTTGCTCATACTTCTTGAGCCTCTACAATTGTTTCTAGTCATCAAGAGATCTATATGTTGCTTCCTAATGTATTTAAGGTATCTCTGAGTGCTAAAAGTTGTACAGGATTAGAAAATTGATGATTTCTCTTATGGTTGGCCTACCTGTTGCTCAACAGTACCATGTACTGTTGTCACTGGTCCTGGGTGACACAAAGTTCCCCTGTTTCTGAGAAGTGGTGAGCCTCTGACTGACCTAATAAGCAACACCTCAAGAACAAGGAAAAACAAAACAAAAGAAAATTGTTGCGCACCGTGCACTATTCAAAACACTAAAATTCAGAGAGTCCAAAGGCAAGTGGGGAAGGGCCAGAGGATGAGCAACAGGTCCTGGGCAGAAGGGCCTGCAGCTGCAGGCTGTCTGGTGTCCAGAACTGCTGGCCGGCTCGATCCGGTTTGCACGTGGGTGTGGGGTGGTGCGAGTTCATCTTAAAGTTCCACGAGACCAACCTGAAGTTCAGAGAGGAGCAAGGGTGGAGATGTGCTAAGGCAATTGAATTTAATAAATTAAGGGATTTTTTTCTCAGTCACTATACCTTAAGTCTTCTAGTTTTTGTTTTTTTGGTTTTTTTGGTTACCAAATTTCTTTTGCTGATCTTTTTAAAGAATCAAATTATGGTTTTAACTAGTCTACGTCTTTCTATACTCTATCTACTTTTATTCTAATATTTGATATTTCTTTCCTTCTTTTTGTTTTGGATTTAGTTTTTTTCCCCTCTTTTCTGAAGGTTAATCTTATGAGTCAACTTGATTAGACCACAGTATCCATATATTTGATCGAACATTACACGTTTCTTATGAAAGTACTTTTTACATTATATTAACACTTAAATTTGTAGACTTTAAGGTAAAACACCTTACCCTACATATGTGTGTGGGCCCTATCCAATCAGTAGGAGGCCTTAAGAGAGGAGAAAAGAAAAAAAAAGCTACCTCCCCTAAAAAGGAGGAATTTTACTTCCAGACTGCCTGCCAACATCAACTCCTCCTGGATCTCTAACCTAATGGCCAGCTCCCACAATCATGTGAATCAACTGATTAAAATAAATCTGTGTGTGTATGTGCCATATATACATATACATGCTATTGTTTCTGTTTCTCTGGATAACTCTGATATGTTTCTTCTTTTGTTTAATGTCAGCATTTACAGATATAAATTCTCTCTAAGCAATGATTTCATACTATCTCATAAGCTTTAATATGTTGGGTTTTCATTTTTATTTATCTCAAAATATTTCCTATTTTTCTTTATTTCTTTGACCCACTGTTCATTAGGAATATGTTTCTTAACTTACACACATTTGTGCACTTCTCATATATTTTTTCAGATTGCTTTCTAATTTCATTCCATTGTGAAATGAATGAATATACTTTGCATGATTTTAGTTCTTTAAAATGTATTGAAAATTGTATTATGGTCTAATATATGGTCTATCCTGGAGAACATTTCATGTGCATTTAGAAAGAACATGTATTTTGCTGTTGTTGTATACAGTGTTTGTCTTTTTAAGTAGCCAAATATGCACCATCCTTTCAGATTTATTTTAGAATTGGGTTGTCTAAAAAGTCAGATGCATTTTTGCATAGAAAAACAGAAAAAAAATACATCATGATTTTTCTGACAACCCAATGTTTTCATAATTAGACACTTTTACCCATGCTTGGACCAGCAGTTAGCGTAATGGCTATGTCGTTGAACTCCCATGTAGTCGATCACGGTTTGAGTCCCAGACCCGGTGGCTTAAATTCATGCCGGGCACATGTGCATGCCCAAGATCCCGAGAGCAGAATGGAGGAGAAGGGATTGAGGTGTGGCCATCCTCTCTGGGGGGTGATTTCTCCTTTCTGTCTCTCTGTCTCTCTCTGTCTTTCTGGCAAGCACACCCGCCCTGTAGAAAAAACCTCTCCAAAAAAAAAAAAAAAAAAAAAAGAAAGAAAGAAAAAGAAAAGAAAAGAAGAAAGAAAGAAAGAAAAGAAAAGAAACCTTTACCCATGCTGAGATTATTTGAATATTTACCTCTATTTGGCTCAGCTTTTAATAATGATTTATTTGAAATAAAGACTTATTTTTTTTTGAGAGAGATTTTCATTGTAGGGTGCGTGCGCTCGCCAGACAGACAGAGACATAGAGACAGAAAGCGAGAAATCACCCCCCAGGGGGGATGGTCACGCTGCAATCCCTTCTCCTCCATTCTCCTCTCGGGATCTTGGGCACGCACGCACACGCGCCCGGCGTGAGTTTAAGCCACCGGGTCCGGGACTCGAACCACGGTCGACTACGTGGGAGTCCAGCGACATAGCCATTACGCTAACTGCTGGTCCCAAGACTTATTTTTTGAAGAATCCACAAGTATTACACTTCTGCTATGGTTTGAATATATTCCCCAAAACCCACGTGTTGGAACTTGGTTGTATAGTGAAGGTATTATGAGGAGACTTAATCTGATTATGGTACTGAAATGTGGAGGCTTTGAAAAGTAAGTATGTATCAACATGGAACCCTGTGATTGAGTCCTGGTGGGTTTATAAGGAGAGGGAGTGAGAAAGAGCTACACTCTGCTCAAGCTCCTGCCCTCCACTATGTGATCCTACAGCAAGAAGACCCTCACCAGATGTGGCCCCTTGACCTTAGACTTCCAAATGGGCAGCCAAATACATCTCTCTTAAATTATCCAGCCTCAGGTATTTCTGTTAATAGTAAAGAATAGACTACAACAATCTCCAAGAAAAAGATTCCACTTTGAATATCCACCAAACACAAGTCAAAACCCAAAAAAGCAGCAGCCAGTGTTGTCACTTCCCAGTTTCCGTGCAGCTCTCTGAGTGGATTTATCATTTCTCCTCCTTTCTGTGTTTTGATGGTATTGAATCAGGCAGCTATTTTGGAAGTCACTGGACAGAGATTATTAAAAGTTAGGGTGGAATTTGTATATTAGTCAGCTAGGGCTGTTGTAACAAAGTGCCTCAGTCTGGGTGACTTAAAAACATGAATGTCCTCCTCATTATCCTGGAGGTCAGCAGCTCTAGGTAAAAGTGTTTACAGGCCAGCTCCTTAGGAGACTGCAAGGGAGAATCTTCCCTAGGCCTCTGCCCAGCTCTGAGGTCTTCCTTGGTTGCAAAAGCATCATTCCCACCTTCACACAGCATCTCTCTGTAAGTGTCTTTGTGCGCATTTTCCCTTTTAATGCAGACAACCAGCATATCAGATTAGGGCCATCCTACTCATTAGGACAACTCTCTATTGCACTCTGAGGTACAAGGAACAAGGACTTCAAAGTGCAAATGGGGGAAGTGGTGAGAGGACACAATGTGACCCATAACTGTTTAAACAGTAAAACACACAGATCTTAAAAATATGGACTGATAAATTTTACTTATGTATGAACACATGTGTCCACCACTCACATCAATGGACAAACCCAGCAGCTGACTGACAATTACCCCCCAACCATCACCACCTGCCCCAACTAATTCCTTACCTAAGAGGAATCATTGTTCTAGAGAGGCTTTATTTTAAAACCAAAGGACTATTTTTATTTCCAATATCTATTTACGACCATACTCTCATGAAGGGTCCCCCCCATCCTCTGTGGTCAGACCTTTAAAGGCCCAACTTGAGCCTGTCTGCTCTGTGGCTAGGCCAGTCAGGCATCTGCTGGCTGTCTCATACTGATCAGAAGTCTCCCTGTTGGTGCCGAGATGCTGTCAAGGACCAGTCTTTATCTGCTCAATGTCTGGGTTAATAAAAAAAAGTCAAATTAACTTACATGTGCTCAGGGCAAATGCTTCCTGTTAAACTGCTGCCCCGACATCCCCAGGGCAGCTCCATCTGGCAAAATCTGGTGCTGTTACCAGCCACACCACCTCTGATGATGCTCACGGTGACAGAGGATGTGGCTGCTTAAGAACGTGATCACGTTTACTCCTGGTTATTCTTGGGCTTGTTTGGTCACTTCTCCCGCTCGTTGCTGCTGTTTCCGCTTGTTCACTCTGGCCTTGTTTTACAGATCTTCATAGCAGGACTCTCAGAAATACAGAACAAAATTTAGCAACTAGGTGACAAAGCCCTCCAACCCTCTCTGCCACCTCTCCTACAGCCCTCGATGCTGCTGTGTGCCTGTTGACCCATCCAGGGGCCCTGCCTCTGGTCATCTCAGAATCATTTCAAATGTAGTCTGTGCCAAACTGAACTCTGATGTTTCAACTATGCTTTGCCCTTGTGTTTGGTTTGGGGTGTGTATGTACGTGTGTGGATCTTAGTTTAGTGATAGCACTCCTCCACCTACTCAGTCACTCTAAGAAAAATCCTGGTAATTACTGCTTCCCGTTTCCAAGTCTAATCATTACCCACTTAAACAACCTGCCCATCCACCCTCTTGGCACCCGCCTCCCTGCTGCCTTGGCCACTGCCCCTCTTCTCCAAGGGCACCTGCCTTTGGCTATTTTCCCTGCCTATATCCCTCCCCTCTATATCCCCCCTGCCCTATTGTTTACCTCCATTCTCTAAATTAAAAACATGGGCCAAATTTGTGCTTGCCCTTACCTGGGCCTCCTCAGAACTCCAGTTCACAAACCAACATGATAACTCATGCTCCAGATCCCACCTGCCTTCTCAGTGTGACCTCTTCACTGTCCCCCTCCCAAACTTTCTCCCTAAGAAAGCCTCTGCTCACTACATCTTTCTTCCAAGTCCTGCCTCCATGACCCCTCCTCCTTTGGACAAATGGGTCTGTACTCTGAGCCCAGTTCAGAGACACCCAGGCTCTGCTCCAGAGTAGCTCTAACAGTGGTCAGCACTGTAACTAAACCACCGTGAGCAGATTGATCCACGTCTGGGAGACTTGACTGCTCTGTCTGTAAAATGGGGTCACATTATCTTAAAGGGCTATTAGGAGGGTTGATGTCTGGTGATGGCAGTCAAGGCAGTAGCCACCAGACATCTGGAGCTGGCTAGATAGCAGTCGTCAGCAGCCCTGATCACTTCTTTCTATAAACTGTCACCACTAAGAGCACCCTCCACTCACATGTAGGCCTATCCTGTAAGGCTGTGAGTTCTTGAGAACTAGGACTGCTTCTGACCATCCCTCCCAGTCTGAGCCTGTTCCAGTGCACAGTTGACAAGAAGTGACAGTAAGGGACTCCCATGACATTTATTCCATTATTCACCTAAGACAGCCAAGTGGGCTGCTCTCCTTGCTATGAATCCAATATGCATGGGCATGAACGGAAGGACGTGTGGATGTCACACTTGGCCTTGCTCATCTTTCCACAGCACCCAGCAGGTCATGTCTGTGCCAAGTGATGTCTGAATCTGCTGGCTTTCAAGGGCCTGGACCCCAGCTGCATCGGGGATCAGAGATGTCACTAGGGCTTTAGCAATTATGTCTTCCAGGGAGTATCCAGCAGCTGCACCACTGCTCTTGGTCTGCACCTCTTGGTTGTAAGCACAGGACAGAACTCTGCCTGTTAGTGTGGGCTGCCTCACTAGAGACTCTGACAAGGCTTCCATCTCACTTTGGGCACCCAGCTCCCTCAGCAGAAATAACAGAGGTGTAATTTCGGTACCACCTCACTGAGGCAGGGCTTTTGTAAACGTTGTGTAAATATAACATGGAATTTGAACTCTAAGGGGAAAATGCTTAAGATATAAAACATGGCCTTGAGCAAACCTGACTCTAAAATAATTTCTGGAGGGCTGGATCGAACACCAAGTGGTTAAGTGATACCACATGCTGGCTATGGTTCCAGTCCAGTCCTGGTGGTTTGAAAACCACACCACACACATGCATGTGCCCAGGATCCCAATAGGATGAAGAAATGGCATAGAAGGCATTGCAGCATGACTGTACCCTACTGGGGGATACTTTCTTCCTTTCTCCCTCTCTCTCCTTTCTTTCTCTAGTAAGTGCACGTGCCTTCTGGCAAAAAGAAAGAAAGAAAAATGGCCTCTGGAAGTTATGATGATGAGAGGGTCTCATCCCTAAACATGACCCACATTTCCTGTGAAGACGTATCTAAGGCTTTAGAGGATGAACCAAGCAAGACCAAGGTGCCTTCCTGGCACTATGTGCCTCCGACCCCTGCAGTACCAGCCCCCTGTTACCAAGGTTCTCCTTGAACAAAACTCTCCCTCACCTGTAGCAGAGCCCCCTTTCTGAGGCTCCCCCACTGGCGCTAGTCCTGCTTTGGGAGTGAAATAGAACCAGGCCACTTCCCTATTCCCAAGCAGGCTTTGAATATTGATTCCCACAACAGCCGGACCTCTGGCCAAGGCCCTGGTGAGAAAGATCTTGCCTGCATCTTGGGCCCCACGTCTGCCTCTCTCTCAAAGCACGGGGATGGGCCCCTTCTCTTCTCAACTCTCACAAACTTTTGATGTAATGCCCCTGCTGGCAGTGCCCATTCAAACCTCCCTGATGAGAAACCCCAGGGCTTTCCCCCTATAGAGGTGAGCACCCTTCTGCAGAGCTGAGTGTCCCCCTGCAGAGCCAAGCATAGCTCCAACTCCTCATCTTTACTAGGAGCAGAGCTCGGCATCACATCTGGCACTATGGTCAGCCCCCCGTCACTGGTCACACCTCACATGTAAACAGGTCTGTGGGCTCGTTCTCTTCAGTGCAGGAGTGTGACTGCTCACTTCCACATGACTTCACACCCACCCTCTCCTGAGGAGCTCAGGTTGCAGAAATGGAGAAAGGCTGGTGGCTACAGGATACACCTCAGCAGAAGCTTCCACAAAGGATTGGTGAGTCAGGCTTCCCTGAGGAGGTGACATTGGATTTGAATTTTAAAGAATGAATAAGCATTTTCCAGGTGAAAAGGGGCATTTGGAGACCAGCAGATGACATAATGGTTATGTGGCTGAACTCCCATGTAGTCAACCACAGTTCAAGTCCCAGAACCAGCAACTTAAAACTCACACCAGGCGCATGTGCATGTGTGTCCAAAATCCTGACTGGAGAATGGAGAAGGGATTGAGGCATGGTCATCCCCCCTGAGGGGTGATTTCTTGCTTTCTGTCTCTCTGTCTATCTGGTGAGTGCCCTATAGCAATAATCTCTCTCTAAAATTTTTTTAAAATGAAGAAAAGGGTCATTTTATGTGAAAGCGAATGTGAATGTTTTATTCAGAAAATTTAAAAAAGATATGTATGATAAAATTGAATGTCATGAGAAAAATGTAGCTTTCAGAGACAGTGACTCCTCCTGAATCCAGAAGGCCTAACCCCCTCACCACCCTGAAGCTCATGGTGTACACAACAAGACTGTACCATTCAGAAGAAGTGTTAGAAATGTCACAAAAATCTCTCACTTATTAAATGGGTAAAGTAGTCACAAAATAAACCTCAACAATTTTAAAAGAACTATGTGGATTCAGACTACAATGGAATCAAACAGAAAATCAATAACTGAAAGAAAACAGGAATCACTCCAAACACTTGGAAAATAAACAACATACTCCCAAAGTAATCACAAGTTAAAGAAGTTTCAAGGGACATAAAGTATACATGAAATGAAAATGAAGAACAATGGATGTAGGGCTGTGGGATTCAGTGAAAGTGGTGCTGAAAGGGACTTTATAACACCAACTACTACACTAATAAGGAGGGAAGGCTCAAATCAATCATCTAAGCCCCCATTTTAAGGAAAAGAAGAATAAACCCAAAGACAGCAGAGAGGAGTAACAAAGAAAACAGGAGACAACCCAGCCACAGTGGCATGGGTGGTACGGCATCTCTGCAAGGTGCTGGGGCCAAGTGGCAATGTGGAAGATTTGGATCCCTGCTGACCTGAACACACCTGTATGTCCACTTATGCCTGCTGTCTTGCTGGCTGGGAAGGAGGAAGGATCACAGTGAGGCAAGATCCTGTTGAGAGTGCCTCTCTCTCTCAAAAGAAATAAATAAAGTCAACTTTAAAAAAAGAGAATGAGAATAGGAGAAATCAATGAACTAAAAAAAAAAAAGAAAGAAAGAAAGAAAATCAATTACATGAAAAGCTGGTTCTTTGAGTAAGCAACAAAATCGATGAACCACAACTGGTGAAAAAGACAAACAAATGACCAAATCAAGACAGAAACAAAGAATATCACATAGATTCTGCAGACATAAATAAATAAATACTACAAAAATTCTACACATATAAATTTATTAATGTAGATAAAGTGGGTACCAATGCCTTAAAACCCTTAAACTATAACAACTCAACTAGTGTGAAATAAATAATTTAGGTGGCTTTATAACTATTAAAGAAATTGGATTTGCAATTTAAACATCCCCTTTAAAAGACATTTTGTGGGGCCAGCAGGTGGCATCATGATTGAGGCACTGGATCCCCTATGGCTGACGATATGATTCTGGAAGTTTGAAAAACATGGCTGGCACATGTACATGTGTGCCCGAAATCCTGAGAGGAGAATGGTGGAGAGGGAATCATGGTGTGCCCATGCCCCAAGCAGTGAATTCTTGCTTTCCCTCTCTCTGTCTCACTCTCTAAAGCAAGTACCCATGCCCCCCGGCAAAAATCTAAGGGGAAAAAAAAGACATTTTCTGGCATAGATGGCTTCATTGGAGAATCTTCCAAAGTATTTAAAAAGAATTATCATTGATTTTACACAATCATTTCAAGAAAATAGAAATGACTTATTCTCAATTCACTTTATGAACTCATAATTACCTTCAATAAATTTAAAAGAACTGCAATCTTATCAAGTATTTTCAAGCCATGATGGAATCAAACAGGAAATTGATACCTGAAAGAGAATAGGAATCATTTCAAACACAGAAAATAAACGACACCCTTCCACAGGAAACCGGAGTCAAAGAAGAAAGCTCAAGAACATAAAAGTATATGTGGAATGGAATGAAAATGGAACAGTATACCCAAACCAAATGGCAGTATCTTCCCAAAACAAACAAATGAACAACAACAACAACAACAACAAAACCCTAATATTCCTCATGCATATAGATGCAAAATTACTATCAAACAGAGTCTATCAGCTTATTTTTAAAGAATGCACCATAGCCAAAAGGATATAATTCAGATTTCCAAGGATGGTTCAATATTGAAAAGTCAATCAATGTAATCACCATATTAGTAGATTAATGAAAAAAAATCACAAGATCATATCAATTGATTCAGGAAAAAAAAAGTATTTCATGATATTAATACCCATTCCTCATAAAATAACTTCTTCCCAAGAAAGAAATAAAGGGTATCTCCTTCATCCGGATGAAAAAGGTTTACAAAAAACCTACAGGTTTTTTGGTGAAATAATGAAAGCTTTTCTCCTGAAGTCAGGACCAAGGAAGGATGTATACGCTCACGTCTTGTATTCAACAAAGTGCTAGGAGATTTAGCCAAAGCAATAGGGTAAGAAAAGGAAATAAAATGCACAGATATTGGAAAGGAAGAAATAAAACTATCCTTGTTTGAAGATGACATCATTATCTACTTAGAAAATAATCTACAATTCTTTTTAAAAAGGCTAAAAATTAATGAGTGATTGCAGTATTGTGTGATAGAACACAATATCAATATGCAAAATCAATGTATTTATCTGTACTAGCAAAGTGCATATGAAAACAGAAATTAACAATACAATGTCATGCCTAATTTTTCCAAAATAAAATTTTTTCCATACAAGTGTAACAAAACGTACAGAACTTGTATATTTAAAACTATAAAAATTCTGATGAAAGAAATGAAAAAGACTAAATAAATGAAGAGACAGACAGTTTTATTCTGGAATGGGGTTTTGGGGGGTTTTTTTCCAAGTTTTTTTGCCATAGGCCACATGCGCTTATTGAAGAGAGACAGAGAGAGGGAAAGTGAGAAATCACTCCCTGGGAGGATGGTCATGCTGCAATGTCCTCTCCTCCATTCTCCTCTTGGGGTTTGGGGCATGCATGCACGCATGTCGTGTAATTTTTAAACTATCAGGTCCAGGATTCAAACTATGATTGACTTTGTGGGAGTCCAACAAATTTACCACCTTGCCACCTGCCAGACCCCAGGAGACCAACAGTATTTTGTACTGGAAACTCAACATGGTAAAGATGTTACCTCACCACCAACGGATATACAGGTTTAATGTCATTCTAGCAAAATCTCAAGACTTCCCATAGATATGGACAGAATTACATTAAAATTTAAATGGAAAGGGAGAAGTCAAGAATAGATAGAGCAATTTAGATCAAGAATAAAGTGCGAGGACTCACTCTTCCTGATTTTAAAATCAGCCTTATTTGTGCAGCTACAGTAATAAAAGTGGTGTGGTGTTGTCATGATGACAGACACAGAGATCAGTGGAACAGAATAGAGAACCCAGAAAAAGACCTACTCATGTACAACCAAGTCATTTTTGAGGATGTAAAAGCAATTCAGTGAAGGAAGGATAGTAGTTTAATAAATGCTCATTGTAGTAATTGTACATCTACAGGTAAAAAATAAACCTTGACCTAAATCTCACACCTTACACCATATAAAATTAACTCAGTTTAGGTCACAAACTCAAAAACAAAAAGTAAAACATTTTTTACAGAGTTCTTACATTTGACATCAAAAACATAATCCATGACATAAAAATTAACAAATAGAACTTAATAAAAATAAAACATCTTTGCTCCACCAAAGACTCTCTCAAATGCATTAAAAGATAAACTACAAACAGGTAAAGACAATTGCATTTTTAACATTGGCTTTTTTTTTTTTTTCCCATTGCATACTGTCTTCTTCCTTTTTTTTTTTTTTTTTTTTTTTTTGGGGTTTTTTTTTATTGGGGGTGTTGGCTCCTCATAGGGCGTGTGTGCTCGCTAGACAGACAGAGAGAGACAGAGAGATAGAAAGTGAGAAATCATCCCGCAGGGGAGATGGCCACGCCGCAATCCCCTCTCCTCCATTCTTCTCTTGGGATCCTGGGCACGCACACACATGCGCCCGGCATGAGTTTTAAGCCACCGGGTCTGGGACGTGAACCGCAGTCAACTACATGGGAGTCCAGCGACATAGCCATTTACACTAACTGCTGGTCCCAAGACAATTGCATTTTGAAACCACATATCTCATAAAGACTAGTGTCTGGAACACAGAAAGAACTCTCAAAGTTCAGTAGACAAAATAAATGAAGATATATGAAATTATAGAAGAGGTCACTTGAAGGATAAATGCACACATGAAAAGATATTTAATATTTCTAGCTACTACAGGAAATGCAAATCAAGACCACAATCAGATGCCACTTCATACCTATCAGAATGGCTAAAATTAAAAATAGTAGCAATACAAAATGTTGGCAAGGATGCAAGCAGGATCTCTCATGTTGCTAGTGGAAATATAAAATGGCCACTGAAAAGTAGTTAGGTAGCTTCTTAAGAAACTAAATATGCACTAGGACAAGCAGATGGCATAATGGTTACGTTGCTGGACTCCCATGTAATCGATTGTGGTTCAAGTCCTGGACCTGGAAGCTTAAAATTCACACTGAACGTGTGTGTGTGTGTGTGTGTGTGTGTGTGTGCCCAAAATCCTGAGAGATGACTGGAGGAGAAGGGATTGCAGCATGGCTATCCCCCCTGGGGGGGTGATTTTTCACTTTCTGTCTCTGTCTCTGTCTCAAGTGAGCACATGTGCCCTATAGCAAAAATCTCTCCATCTAAAAAAAGTAAACAACTAAATATACACTTAAAATATAAGCCAGCAATCACATTCCTGGGCATTTATCCCAGAGTACACTCAGAAATGTGTATATTAATGTCAGCTATATTAGTAAAAACTTAAAACTGGAAATAGCTAAAATGTCCTTCAACAAGTGATTAAGAAAACAAACTGTGGTTCATCCACCTGTGGAATATTACTCAACAGTGAAAAGGAACAGACTACTGATACATATGATAGCATGTTGGTAAGATCTCAGGGCATTATGCTGAGTGACAGAAACCAGCCCCAAAGGTCACTTTTTGTGTCACACCATTTCTGTGATATATAATTATACTATGTCGTTATTATATACAAGTATTTAACTCTCGAAATGACAAAGATATAGAGTGAGGAACACTAGTGGTTAACAAGGCTCAGAAAAGTTGTATGGAGAAAGACATGGTATGATTCCAAGAGGACAGCACAAAGAAATGGTCATCCCACATCTACCATCTATTGTGCTAGTGTTTACGTGAAGCTATGAAGCTGTGGGATCTCTTCTTCCTCTACATCAAGCAGAAAAAAGAGATTGTACTCTGATTGGAGGGCTCCCTTCCCATGATGTCCAGCCAACTGCGGCTAGGATGGGGGTCAGGAAGCAAAATCTGTGGGAGCGGATCTTTGACAAGAATGAGGCAGTTCTTAGAGAAGAAGGACTGAGCAAACGTCTCCTACAACATCCTGCAAAGACGTATGCAAATATGCCTTGAAAATGTTATGGCTCTCAAGTGAGTGTTTTATCTTCATTAGAATGATAGAATCAATTTTCTTCACTGGATCTCCATGATGTCTAATTCATTTTGAAAGGGAAAAGAAAATTATTTAATTCTCTGAGTTTCAGTGTGAAGGGTAAATTAAATAATGACATGGAGCATGTCGCTTGTAGTGATTCCTTTTCCTCCCCCCCTCCCCCGCCCAGAAACCAGTTTTCTTTTCCAGTCATTAGAGATTATTTCAAATTATTGTGAGAAGAAAAATGCCACTCTCACATCTATAAGCGGCTCATCTTGTAGCTCTCAACCTTTTAAAAGATGTTATATTTTGCAAAAATTAAATTGCATCAGACTGAGAATCTCTGGAAACTGAGCAGGCAGACTCCTCCAATTAAGCCTCCTTCCAGCATCTGCTGCAATATTTTGCCAATAAGCCGTTCCAGTCCAAATATAGTTCTGATTCTCGCAGCACTTTCTGTAGCAATTACGTGAGTATTTTTTAGCATCCCCAAGTCGCCTTTGGCATCCACTTTCCGCTGGCCTCGGCTCTGTGACCACCTGCAGTCTAATTCTGGCCTTTCCTCTGCACACGCGAGTGCGGCCTGCCTGCCGTGTGGTGCTTTTGCAAATCTGGGGCCATCCACAAAGGAAATCAGTGCCTTTGTGTTCCTCAGTCCCTGGGAGGGGAAGCGGTGGACCCTCATTGCCCCTCCTGCCTACACCTCACTCAGCATTCCCACCCTACATGGGTACTGCCCACTTCAGTGCTCCACCAGATAAGTGAGACCCAGCTGTTCATACCTCAGAGCCTGTGCAGCATCCACACAGGTCTCTGGCCACCTCTCCACATTCACCTGCCTCTGAGATGGGAATGGGCATGCAGGACACTTGTTGGAGAGACCATGTGGAAAAGACCACAGAAAGTCAGTAGGAGGGTCAGGAACAGGCCAGCTCTCCAGAAACTCCAAACTACAGGGCTGTCCTGTCAGCGGAGAGGGAGTATCTCACACTCCCAGTACCAGTGTTGGGGTGCTACACTATAAGAAATGTGCAAGAGGCAGAGGACTCGTCTAAGGGGCATAGTGGCACATGATCCATCACCAACTCTGGCTTTAACACTCAACCGCCTCCCCCAAGCTTCCCCTTTCTCGCTATCTGCCTCCTGATACTACCCACTTCCTGAGCCACCCAGCCAGCTCATACCTCACCTCACCACCCACCCACCCCCACCGTCAAAAATCCTGGCGCATCCTGTTGGTTTTGCTTCAGACACCCTCAACATTTGCTCTTCTGTCATAGCCTCCCTGATGGGCTCATCTTTGGTGTGTACTAAACAGATTGTCCCAACCTACCCGAACTACACCTCCCTGCTGCTCCCACCAGGTGCCCTGAACCAATCTTTGGACCAGCCTTCTTCCCAAAAAAGCACAAGACCTCCCACTGCTGAGATTCCTGAGCAAAACCCACCTCCCTAGTCTGCTCCATGGTTGTTAGCTTGACTTCATCCTGCACCATTCCAGCCCTGTGCAGGGCACGTGGGCCATCTTTTTCTCTCTGACACTCAGTTTCCCACAGCCTCCTATCAATCCAAATATCACTTGAAGGCTGCAAAAAGGTCCAGGATAAGAGGCCCGTCCGCAGGCCAGGCGGCTGGCACTTAGGGTAACATTGCAGTACACCCTCAGGCAACTAGAATAGGGAAAGTAGGCATGAAAAGGATCAGAGGGTTCTTCAGAAGGGTGGTGGAAGGAATGCATTAAATGCTGATAAGTGTGAGCCAGCAGGTGGCATGGAGGTTAAGCCAGTTGGTTTCCACATGGCCGAGTGCTTGGTGAGTCCCAGAATTAGCGGCTTGAAGATCATAGAGTGTGTGTGTGCGTGTGTGTGTGTGTATATGTTGTGTGTATGTATATGCCCAAAATCCCAGGAGGAGAATGGAGAAGGGATTGCAGGGTAGCCATCCCCTCCAGGAGGTTATTTCTCACTTTCCTGCCCTATTTCTGTCTCTATCTCTCTCCAACAAACACATGTGCCCAATAGCAAATTAAAAAATTTAAATATCAAAAACAGAAAACATGACTACAGCAGTTTCCTTCATTACCCAGCCGCTACACCCTTCTGAATGCAGTTAAAGGAGATAGAGACCTAAGATCAAATACCTAAGAAGAAAACTTTTGGCTATTATTTCTCACCTATTACAAGGTTAATCCGTGTCTTCCCCAGAATTTATAGCCACCCAGAACTTACAACATTGGAAGTAGGGTCTTTGCCGACGTGTCTATTAAAAGCCTTGAGGAGAAATCATTCTGGATGAAGGGTGAGCCCTAAAACCAATGACAGGTATCCTTACAAGAAGAAAATTTGGACACAGGCATACATACAGGAGGTGGAGACTGTGAGGACAGAGCCAAGGGCTAGAGTGAAGCTCCCAAGCCAAAGAGCACCTGGAATCCCAGAAGCTGGAAGAGGCAAGAAATGACCTCCTCTGGAGACCTGGAGCAAATGTGATCTTGCCCAGGCCACAGACAGCAGCCTCTGGACCTATGAGAAAGATCTCTGTGATCTGAACCACCAAATTGGTGGTATTTGCCACACAATTCAAACAGACTAATGTTGGATTATCGGGAAAGACACGACACATTTCTGCATAGAAAAATACATCATGACTTTTCCGGGAACCAGCAGTTAGCGTAATGGCTATGTCGCTGGACTCCCACGTAGTCGACCGCGGTTCACGTCCCGGACCCGGTGGCTTAAAACTCACGCCGGGCGCATGTGCGTGCGTGCCCAAGATCCCGAGAGGAGAATGGAGGAGAAGGGATTGCGGCATGACCATCCCCCCTGGGGGGTGATTTCTCGCTTTCTGTCTCTATGTCTCTCTCTGTCTGTCTGGCGAGCGCACGCGCCCTACAGTGAAAATCTCTCCAAAAAAAAAAAAAAATACATCATGACTTTTCCTACCTAATACTTCATATATTAAGAACTGCCAGGGACCAGCAGGTGGCTAAGGTGTTGGACACTCACATATGGCTGACCATAGTTCAAGTCTCAGACCTAGCGACTTGCTTTCTCACTTTCCCTCCTTCTCTCTCTGTGTCTCTCTGGTCAAACTAAAAGTAAATGAATGAATAAATAAAATTAAATAAATAAATTTAAAAACAGCTGCCATAAAGAAATTTCTCATGTCTGCATTGCATGATCATTGACTCAAAATCATTTGGTCCCTGCACATGACAAATGTCTTACAAGGCACAGTGTGGTCTCCAGGTCAGGTGTCTCAGTGTTCAGACCCCTGGCAGGACACAAGATGGCACTTCTCCCAGTCATGAGTGGCTAGACACTGCTATGCAACAGGCTGAGGCCACATGGGAAGCACAGGCTCAAGTCTAGCCCACCCTAAAATCCAGGCACAATGGCACCCACCTGCAGCAGTCTGAGTCAGGAGGATCTTGATACATAGACACAGCAAGACTCTGTCACACATGCACCCCAAAAAGAGAGAGAGAGGACGGCCAGCAGCAGACAGTGGCAAGTGGCCTGGGGAAGCACAGCATGTCTGGCTCCTGGGTGTGCAAAATTCATCAGGACATGCCACGAGATCTGAAGTGTGTGATGGACACACCCTGCATCCCTTGGGCATCTTTATTCTGGGTGTGTACCACAAGGTGTCCTCCCCACAGACCGTATGTTAAAGCCCCCCCTCAGCATAATGGTTTTTAGAGAGGGGATCTTTGTAATTAATATAGGTGAGGTCATGAGGATGGGTGGGGTCCCCTCATGGGATTAGTGTCCTATAAGAAAGAGATACCAGACCTCACGGTCTTTCTACTATGTGAGGACACAGCAAGAAGGCAACCATCTGCAAGCCAGGAAGAGAGCCCTCAGCTGGAGTTGAATCTGCTGACACTTGACATGAGACTTCCAACCTCCAGAACTGTGAAAAATATGAGGGGACTTCCAAAACTTTCTGAGAAAACAGAATTAAAGTACAAGTTTATTTTGGTGCAACAAAAAATATGAAATCCATGCAGTTTTTTTTTTCTTTTATGAAACATCTTTCCATGAACTGTTCTTCACCCTCTCATAAATACAGTGTAAGCCACCCAATCTATGGTATCTTGTTTGACAAACTGAAAGGACTAAGATATATCACAGCCATTGGGAAGGTCTCAACCAACTGGCACCAGTTGTCCATGTTCTCTCAAGGAGCCACCAATGCTGTGGTGGCGGTGAGGTGGGGGGATATCTGTTGGATTCAGCACTCCACAGTGAGCTCCACACCTACTCTGACCCTTCACAGTGAGCCCCCACACCTACCCTGACCCTCCACAGTGTACCTGCACACCTATTTTAACCCTGTACTGTGCAGGCAATAGTGTTCTGAGGATGGAGGGACAGCTGATTATGCCTGGTCTAGAGCAGGAAGTCACTAACTCAGTCTTTTCCTTGTACCATGTATATAATTTTCTAAAAATTAATTTTTAAAAAATCATGAGTACTCTTTAAGTTTGTTTATTTATTGCCTTCCGTGAGAGAAAGAGACAGGCCATTCAACAGAAATCACACCTCAGTCAACCCCCGGCATCAGCCAACTGGGATCATGAGCACACAGGCACATACCTGGCACGCACAGGGAGGCCCAGGACGTGGACCTGGGCCCTTCTGATAAGGCCTTACTTAGCATTGTAGAGTGTTGTGCTACCGCTGCCCCACTGAGGCTAGCCTTTTTGTTCTTCTGTGATTATTTATGAAACATGATTGACTATAGAAATAGTAAGAGAAAAATAAATTGAGATCTCAGCTAGTATTGCTTATTACCTTTTTAAGTATCACAAACATGTAGGTTATGTTGATGACACTGCAGTCATTTTTATGAATGGACTTTTCAATTACTTTCTCTGCAGATTTTTATATACAAGTCATTATTCTGGGTTTGAAATTTTTCTACAGGAGAATGTACATGTTGAGAATATTATTCTGTATATCTTCTTAACAACAAATGGATTTTTACCAGGTTTAAATACAAAGTTTATCATGATGGCTTTCCAAAAATCATTACAGTAGGTATAACCACTGTTCCTCTTTTCCCATGTACATCCCGTTTCTCATTCTTCTCCCTCAAAAGTAAAAAATCTCTTTCTCTTTTAAGAAGAATACTGGAATTGGATGACATTTATCTGTGTTTCATTTGAAATAAATAATACAGAAACAAATCAAAATCAGTATCCATTTGAAATTTATCCTGAACTAATAACAAAAGAACACCATTGCTTGACATAATTAAGAACAATCCATTTCAAATGATCACCTAACGTTTTACTATGTGGTGACATATTGGAGCATTTCTATTCAAATCTAAGATTAAGACAAAAAACCCGCTATCACTACTAAATTTGGAGCTTTGCCTGGGCACTAACCAATGCAAGATAGGAAAAGTAAAGAAGTCAAAATTTTTGCAAACACTATAAATATTAACTTGAAAAATGACTGCGTGTGCGTGCATGCCCAAGATCCTGAGAAGAGAATAGAGAAGGGATTACGGTGTGGCCATCCCCCCGGGGGGTGATTTCTCACTTTCTGTCTCTCTGTCTGTCTTTCTGGTGAGCGCACACGCCCTATAGCAAAAAAAAACTTTCCAAAAAAAAAAAAAAATGACTGCTTTGGGTTATTTTGCTCCTTTTTTCTACTTATTTAATGTGAAAAATTAGAAGGTGATTCAAAATCATTCTTCATTTTTCAATATGAGCATTTAATGGTATACATTTTCCTCCAGGTGCTGGTTTAGCTGCACTCTATACATTTTAATGTATTTTAATTTTTGATCAGTTTCAAATATTTTCCTGTTTTCATGGGTAATTTAGAAGTATGTCTTTTAACTTTGCAGTGTTTGGAAACTTCAGTCTTTTCTTTCTTTCTTTTCTTTTTTTTTTTTTTTTTTTGCTTGTTTAATTTACCAGTCTGGTCACTAGTGTGAGAGAGAGAGAGACAAAGTACCTCCTATGGGGAATGGTCACAGCACAAACCCTTCTCCTTCATTTCTCCCTCCTTTCAGGATGTTGGGCATGCAAGGGCATGCAAGCACGCGCGCGCGCGCACACACACACACACACACACACACACACACACACACGGCCAGTTTCTGAAGCTGCCAGGTGTAGGATTCAAACTATGCAGTGATCCATGCGAGATCCAGCTGCCTTAACCACCAGGCCACAGGTTGGCCCCTGTGTTTTGTTTCTAGTTTTATGCCACTGTATACAAAAAAACATTCTTTGTATGATTTCTATGCTCTTAGACTTCTTAAGATTTAATTCTGATCTAGAATACAATCTATTTATTTTAAAAATTGATGAGAAAAGAATGTTTTCTTTTCCAACAATGAGTGTGGGGTTGTCTATTTCTTATTTTTGCTCCATATATTTTTAATTGATGTAAACTTTAAGTGCATGCACACTTAGGATCACTGTTTTCTTGGTAAGTGGGCCTTTTTTTTTATCATTATGTAATACCACTCTACTCTCCAGGAATATTCTGTGTTGTGAAGTCTACTTTGTCTGAAACTAATATATCCACTCCATCTTTTCTAATCAGAATTTTCACGCTGTATACTTCTCCAGTTTCACTCTTAACCTAACCATGTCACACTATCTGAAGTAAGTTTCTTCCAGATAGCAGAGTTGTATCATTTAAAAACTGTATTCTGACACTCTGCTATTTCAGTGGTATGCTTAGGCCACTTCTATTTATCATAATTGTTTCTAGGTTTAGATTTAGATCTACCACTTTATTTCTTGCTTCCTGTTTGTTTCCTCTTTCATCCCTCTGATTTCTCTTTCCTCTTTATGTGCATTATTTGAACATTTTCTAAACCCCACTTTGACTCATCCTTGTGGTTTTGATAATCTCCTTACATATTTTCGTAGTGATTGTTTTGGGGATTATAATATGCACATTTAAATTATCCTAGTCCACTTAGAATACATATTTCACCACTTCAAGTGGAATATGGAATCTTTATCACTATAGAGACCCCTCTATCCTTGCCCCAGAGGATGTTGTCTTATAAATTGCCTCTCCTACATTGACAGCCCCACTGAGTAGTGTTTTAATTTTAGCTCTCAGGTGACCACATATTTGAATGGATTCAGAGGTAAAAGAATAGTCCATTACATTTACCCAGCTCGACCACTCTGTTGCTGTTCCTTGACTCCCGATATTTCAGTTCCCTCCAGTAATTTGCCCTTCTGCGTGAGTAATTTTCTTTAGGAATTCTATTAGAGTAAATCTGCTGGCATTCATTTCTCTAAGTTTCTCTCATCTGAGAATGTCCTTATTGCACTTCCATTCTAGAATGTTTTCTCCCCTGAGGTAGAATTATGGGTGAAAATTGTGTTTATTCAAAATTGTTTTTCTGGGGCCAGCAGGTGATATGGTAGTTAAGGTGCTAGACTCCCACATGGCTGATCACAGTTCGAGTCCGGGACCCAGCGACTTGCAAATCATGCCAGATACGTGAGTGTGCATGCCCAAAATCCCAGAGGAGAATGGAGAAGAAGGGAATCACAGTGTGACCATCCCTCCCCAAGAGGTAATTTTTTTTTTTTGAGAGGTTTTTTGCTACGAGGCGTGTGCGCTCACCAGACAGACAGAGAGAGACAGAGAGACAGAAAGCGAGAAATCACCCCCCAGGGGGGATGGTCACGCTGCAATCCCTTCTCCTCCATTCTCCTCTTGGGATCTTGGGCACGCACGCACATGCGCCCAGCGTGAGTTCTAAGCCACCAGGTCCGGGACGTGAACCACGGTTGACTACGTGGGAGTCCAGCGACATAGCCATTACGCTAACTGCTGGTTCCCCCCAAGAGGTAATTTTTCACTTCCCCTCTTATTGTCCCTCTCTGTTTCTCTCTAGCAAGCATGCACGCCCCATGGCAAAAACCTAAAAAACCTGTTTTCCCACTTCATTCTTGTCTCTATGATTTTCATAAGTATCCAAAATCATTTGGATCATTTCTCTATAGTTATTGCATTGTTTTTCAACAATATCTTTTAAGATGATTTTCTTTGTCTTTAATGTCTTTATGATATGTCTTCCTTGAGTTTCTGTAGATTGATCCTGCTCACAGCTGGATGAACTTAAGTGTATAGGTTCAGGTCTTTTGCCAAATTTGAGATGCTATAAACAAGTACAGTTTAAAATGTATTTTCTGCACCACTTTCTTTCTTCTCCCCTTCTTGGAACTCCAAGACACAAATGTTTGACCACTTAGTCCTGTCTCACAGACCACTGAGATTCTGGTAGTGTTATTTGCTTTTTGTCTTTTTCCTCTATGGTATCAGAGACTGACTCCTCTCTCGTTTTCATTCTGCTGCCCAGTGTTTTGTTTTGTCATTATTTTTGCTCACTGTATTTTTCAGGTTTATAATTCCCTTTCAGTTCTCCTTCCTATATTCTCTTATTTTTCTGAGACTTTCTGCCCTTCCATTTCTCTCAAGATTGTTTGTTGTTACTTCTTGGAGCAATTTTAAAATAACAAAATTAAAGTCTTTGTCTGATAACACCATCATCTCTGTCATCTCAGCATGGGCTTCTGTTGACTGTCTTTTTTACTGCAAGTTGATATTTTCCTGGTTCTTTGTGTACAGAGCCATTTACAGTTGTACCCTACACATGCAGAATTAGGTTGGGGTCAGGCCACAAGTTTCAGCCTAGTGGGCTATGGGCTCAGTGTCAGCTCCATTTTCAAAGCCTTTGAGGGGTGGGAACCAGCAGTTAGCGTAATGGCTATGTCCCTGGACTCCCACGTAGTCGACCGCGGTTCGCGTCTCGGACCCGGTGGCTTAAATCTCACGCCGGGCGCGTGTGCGTGCGTGCCCAAGATCCCAAGAGGAGAATGGAGGAGAAGGGATTGCGGCGTGACTATCCCCCCTGGGGGGTGATTTCTTGCTTTCTGTCTCTGTCTCTGTCTGTCTGGCGAGCGCACGCGCCCTATAGCGAAAACCTCTCCAAAAAAAAAAAAAAAAAGCCTTTGAGGGGTTATTCACATCTGTCCCACCTTGTGTACCAACTACCAGCCAAGACGGGGCCTAGGTAGTGATTTATCCCACAGTTCAACTCTCAAAACCTTAGCTGTACCATGTCATCTAGCGTCAGGTCCATGTGATACAGGAATTTGGGGTGATCATGCCCGACATCAGTGCCGAGCCCAGAGCCACAAGCTGACCAGGTTCTTCTAACATGCTCATGAAAAATTAGAGATGCAGGGAACCAACAGTTAGCGTAATGGCTATGTCGCTGGACTCCCACGTAGTCAACTGCGGTTCGCGTCCTGGACCCAGTGGCTGAAAACTCACCCCAGGCACGTGTGCAAGCGTGCCCAAGATCCCAAGAATGGAGGAGAAGGGATTGCAGCGTGACCATCTCCCCTGGGGGGTGATTTCTCGCTTTCTCTTTCTCTGTCTCTCTCTCTGTCAGGCGAGCACACGCGCCCTATAGCAAAAAATCTCTCCAAAAAAAAAAAAAAATTAGAGATGCAGACACAGGGAAGGGATAGCAGAACAGTTTATTGAGAGAGGAGAGGAGAAACAGGACTTGTAAGTAGAGAGGGGCCCAGGAATGGGTTGCCAAAGAGGAGCTGGGGCAAGGGGTTTTTATCCCAGCAAGGAGGTACTTGTGCGTGTATTGCTTTCGTGGGGATTACATGTCAGGTGATTCACATCATTCTTTTATTTAGGAGTGAGCTCACAAAACACAAGACTTTAGACATTCAGACCTTCATTAATTAACATTCAGCAGATCTTTGTCCAAGGTCTATGGCCCATAAAGTTTTTAGTTTTTATCATGTCTCCTATAAGACTAAGGTGAAAACTTGTTCTTTCATGCATTTTTTCCCTTGTGCTTCTAAAATGAAAACATTTAGACTCCCTTATCTCATAGATGCAAGCCTACCTGCCATGCTCCCATTTCTCAAATGATAACTCATGGTGTTCAAGGTCCTTTGCTCTAGACCAAGAAAGACTATATTCTTTGTTTGGAATTTAACAGTAACAGGGAAAATGTTAGTTTTAGCTGTCATTATTTCAACCAAGCTGTAAGCAACTCTGGTTGAAATCAATTCTATGTGTGAGCATGCAGTGAAAGCTAATACTTGCTTTCTATACTTTAACTATATGCGTGTATCCACTTCCTACTATAGTGACTCTTCCTCAAGGACCTCTGCCCTATCTACCTACAAATGAGAGTCTAACTACCAACTCCCTAAAATGGGAAGGACACACACAGGAAATCAACAAGTCAATTAATTGCTAATGAAAAACCCTCACTAGTATCAGCTTTTCATAGAGATTCCTTCCAGATTTGATTCCAGTGAAAATTACCTCTGAGAAACTCTTGGCTGCTTTCTGGGGCTTTAATCACATTAGAAAGTAATCTCATCTATCCCTCCTTAGGGATAGTAAGAAGAAAGGAAGAAACCAGAGAACAAAGAAAGGCTTATACCCTGAGCATTGTGGCCGAGACATACAGTATTTATAAGTTCAAGTAGTTTGACAGCTACAAGCAACATCTGAAAGTTAAAAATAAATGTGGGCTACCCTATAGTGCAGCAATTAGGCACTAACAGAGAGAACCAGATCTGACTTCAAGAAATAGGGTTCAAGTCTCAGCTCTGTCAGCCTCATGCCAGGCAAGTGTGCATGTGCACAGGGTCCTAACAGGATGGAGAACTGGAGAAAAAATGGTGTGGGATGACCAGGCCCCATTGGGGGTGCTTTCTTTCTCTGTATAATGCACATGCACATATCCTTCGGCATAAAAATACATATATATGATATTTATATATGGAACCCTAAAAATACTTGAGATGAAATAACAAAGTAACTTGAAAACATATAGAACTATAGTATACCTCAACATTCTATTATCTCTAAGTGATGTGAGCCAATATGAACTCATTTCCAAGTCCACTTAGAGCAGAGAGGATGGTGTGAACATCAAATCATGGTCCTTAGGGACCAAGTGATGGCTCAGCAGTAATACAACTAGAGCACCTGGGAAAGGTCCTAGGTTTGCATCCCAGGACCTCCCTGAGTCCACCAATGTAGTTCGGGCCAGTTGAGGCTGGGGAGGGATCATCATCATCATGGCATAGAGATCCTGTGTAGGGTCTCTCTCTCTTCTTCAAGAAATAAATTAACAAATATATTTTTTTTATCACAGTTTTTAGATGCACATGGCCACACTGAATGCAGGGCCTACAGTCTGAGGTTAGATGGCCACCAAATGCCAAAGGCCTGCTCTGGGGGAGCACCATCTCCCCAGAGCTGATCCATTGTATAGCACCTCTAGTTATTAGGATACTTCCTGCAATTTTGTCAAAACCTGCTTTCCTGCAGCTTCTGCCCTCATTCTGGTCCTTGTTACACCTCCTTAAGGCAGCTAGAACATTCCATTTTGTTTCTGCTACAGATCATCTAGAGTCTGAAGACATTCTCTGGGTAGTGTTCTGAGGCCTCAGATCGGTCCTACATTGCAGGGCTCATCGACTTCTGAGGATCTTGCTCTGAAGAAGGAGGAACAGCAGGGACCAGCAGTTAGCATAACAGCTTTGTCACTGAACTCCCATGTAGTCGACCACGGTTCGAGTCCCGGACCCAGTGGCTTAAACTCACACTAGGCGCGTGTGCATGCGTGCCCAAGATCCTGAGAGGAGAATGGAGGAGAAAGGATTGCTGTGTGGCCATCCCCCTGGGGGGGGGTGATTTCTCATTTTCTATCTCTCTATCTCTCTCTGTCTTTCTGGCGAGCGCACGCGCCCTATAGCAAAAGCCTCTCCAAAAAAGAAAAAGAAAAAAAAAAGAAGGAGGAACAGTACCACCAATAGACCAATAGCAGCATTCAGTAGGGTGCACACTTGTTGCTTAGGCCACAAAACAGTCTACCAGTGTATTAGTTAGCTCAGGCTGCCGTAACAAGCACCACCAACTAGGCAGCTTCAACCACAGGCATTTATTTCTCACAGTGCTGGGACTGGAAGTTGGGATCAAGGTGTGGGCTGGTTGGTTTCTCTGAGGCCCTTTCTTGGTTTGTAGATTACTGCATTCCCCTGGTGCCCTCATCTCTTTTTATAAGGACACTGGTCATGCTGGATCAGGGCCCACCCTAAGGGCCCCATCTGTTAACTTCATTACCTTGGCAAAGCCTTCATCTTCAAACACCATTTTATTCTGAGTTCCTGGAGAGGGACTCACACAGGTGTGGAAGGAAACAGTTCAGGCCATAACAAGGGGGCAGGACTTTCATTATCTTCACTTACATATGCAAACCATGGCACTGGGTTGTGTCTCAGTTTCCTAGAGGTTTTGCTTCTATTAAGACAATTCACATTTGTACAAACACTGAGTTGAGTAAACTGGCGGCCCACTAGAACTCTCGCAGTCCACTGTTTCCATCCGTGATAGTTGCTTTTAAAAAGGCCTTTCGTAGACACCCTGGGCACGTGTGCGTGCATGCCCAAGATCCTGAGAGGAGAATGGAAGAGAAGGGATCACAACGTGACCATCCCCCCAGCAGTAATTTTTTAAATTTTCTCTCTGTCACTCCAAACGAGAGAGTACTCCCTGTAGCAAAAGAAACTCTCTCTCAAAAAAAAAGTATGTAGAAAGAAAGGAAAAGGAAAAAATGGAAGGAAGGAAGGGAGGGAAGAAATGATTCACTTATAACTCCCCTCTTTCTCAGTCTTGGTAAAAGAAAACACTAGGTTTGGTCTTCGTTCCTAGTTCCTGGTAGGAGCTCTAGGGACCCTGGGACTTCCTGAAGGTGGGAGGTCTTGCCTTTGTGGTGTTAATGAGGGGTTCCTGTAGTCCATAGATTACCTCAGTAGCAGGAAGGGGAGGGACTGAAAGCCAGAGAGACCACCCTGTGACTAGAGGGTCAGAATAGTCACCCCAACCCACCTCCGGGGAGGACTGAAGGTTGTGCTCAGTCATGTGGCCAGTGACTAATGGAGTCTAAGCCACTAATGTGTCTTCGTAAAGAAACTACAAAAACCCTGAAAGGCAGCAAGCTTCCTGGTGGGTGAATGCATTAACGTCCTGGGAGTGTTATCACAGGGAGAAGCCGGGCTGTGTTGTGTGAAATATTTAGTTCTTTGGGTCCAGGCCTCTAAGGTTAGACACCCACCCCCAGATGAAGAATGAAGCCACAACCATGAGTTAAGTATGAAAGGAGAAGTTTTTAACAGAAAAATGAAGATTTTTAATGGAAAATCACACCCCTATAGGAGCAGCATTGGGGGAGACGTTAACCTCTGAGGTTCACACTAACTCCAGGTGGTTGGCATCAGATTAATATTAAATTAAATTGTAGGATACACAGCTGGTGTCAAGGAATTGGTGCTGGAACACATGAGCATCACATCCTTTTGTGCAAAAAGGCATAGCAGTTGCTCAATGTCTGTCCTAACAGCCGTTAGAGAGAATCAAGTCAGATGCCAGATAGAGCAGCAGACACAGATTTTATTCGGAAACTATGACAATAGGGGAAAAGATATGACAAGGCTGAGTGAAGAACTGGAGAAACTCCATATTGAATCCAACACTGTAGGTTAAAATACTGTAGATGAACCTTTAGTTTGTTTTCTTTCTTTTGTACGTTAAGTCTTGTTTAAAACCTAGGTTGCAGGTTAATTAGGTTAATCATAGTTGTGCTTAGATTTTGCAGAGACCAGACAATGGAGGCCCTTGAAAGCAGAAACCAAGTGTACTAGAGGAAGTAAAAAACTTCTGCCCCAACAAATAGGTCTGGCCAACCCAGCTGCAGCTGAAAACAACCCTGAGGTCAGTAAGTCTCCTTTATGGACATCATCAAGGAGATGATGCACTGCTGTGCTGGGCAAGACAGCATGTAGTCCCCCATCCTTCCCCTGCAAAAATCTTTCTTCTTAGAGGATGACTTCAGAGATGGTCTTGGTCATCAGTCCACCATCTCCCTGAGCTTCCTGAATAAAGCTACTTTTCCTTTCCACCATTGTTGTCTCTTGAGCATCGGCTTCTGGAAAGGCAGTAGATAACTTCAGGTTTAATGCTGAATTCCAGTAACAAAGAGACCTCAGCATAGAACCAGGCTCAACTCTGAGTAAGACAAGGACAAGTGGGAATTTATAGCCAAGGAGCATGTCAGGGGCTGGAAAATGCTAAGAGGAGACATTAGAATAGGGGGATTCTTGCAGAAGACAGTCCAGGATGATGGTCAAATCTGGAAGTGGAAGGATTTTTGCTAAAACCAAACTCAGCAAAGACAGAGGGCCAAGCTCAAGGCCTAGCCGAGAAGGGGACCCAGAGGAGCCTAAGGTTTGCAAAGAGTCTCTGTCATAGCAAAGTGTTCTTGGATGGACATGGCAGGGGTGCACATAATGATGCAGGACAGAGAACCATGGACGTTCTGTCTGTGATGCCTGTCAGTGTGTCTGTGACGCAGCAGTCCCACATTTGTGAAAACAATGACACAGGCTACAGTGAGTGAGGCCCTTCCAGGACAAAGACTGTGAGCGGGTTTAGTTGGAGGAGAAGTCAAGAGACAGGCCTGGAGATGCGGGTATGGACAGTGAGATCCAAGCCATAGCCAAAGGCCCTGCTTACAAGCTGCCTGCTTTCACAGGGTGGGAGTCCTGCAGTTGCTTCCCCAGCAGAGGGGCTGGTTGCCGGGAGAGAATAAACACTTCAAGAACATCTTGATTAGACCAGCCCCCAGCTGGCTTTTACCACCACAGTTCACCTTAGGAAATAAACATTCACTAAAAATAGTTCCCTCCCAGGCCTCAGAGGCAAAGAACATTTGGAGACAGGTTTTCTGAGGACTTACTGACATGGAATGAAAACTCACCAGGTCTCTTCTGCCAGCCAGGTTCAGTGTGAGGTCCTGGGATTTGGGGAGGGGACTGTCCTGCAAAGAGATCCCAGTGGGGAAAGGGGAGAATCAGAGCTGCTGTCCTGGTCCTAGGTGGTAGCCAGTGCTGGGAACAGTCTCTCCACAGCTCCCCAGGTAGGCCTGCAGCCACCATCCCCAGGGCCCCCTTCTTCCCACCACCATCATCTTCCCCGAGTCAGGAGCCTGTGCCAGCTCACCTTTTCCAGGCATACAGAGTGTGTATTTCTTTTCTTTTCTTTTCTTTTCTTTTCTTTTTTTTTTTTTTTTGGAGAGGTTTTTGCTATAGGGTGCATGCACTCGCCATGCAGACAGAGACAGAGAGACAGAAAGTGCGAAATCACTCCCCAGGAGGGTTGGTCACCCCGCAATCCCTTCTCCTCCATTCTCCTCTCGGGATCTTGGGCACGCACGCACATGTGTCCAGCATGAGTTTTAAGCCACTGGGTCCGGGACGTGAACCGTGGTCGACTACGTGGGAGTCCAGCGACATAGCCATTACGCTAACTGCTGGTTCCCCAGAGTGTGTATTTCTCCACTTTGCTTAAATGATGATGACTGCCCTCCAGGCTCTGGAGAAAGAGAGGAACAGGGGGCCCTTGCTTTTTACACAGAATGCCTGCAGTGCAAAGCAGCAAGCATTTAAGGGTACAGCTCCAGCGTTCTCAAGGGGAATTACTTTTTTTTGGTTGGGGGGGACGGTTGATGTTAAGGGGCACCTGCGCTGGTTGGAAAGAGACAAACGGTGAAATGGAAAATGAGAAATCACTCCTCCCACCCCCCTATAGCTACACCACATTTTCCTCTCCTCTCAGGATTTTGGGCCCAAGGGCGCTACTTTTCAAGACCTCCGATGCCCACTCAGTGGACCTTCCAGCTCGTTCTGCACTGCTTTACCTGCCAGGCTTCCCACCCTTTGGATGTGCAGCAGAAATGACAGAAGTTCCCTCTCAGGTGAGCCAGATCTGGAGGGTCCCACTGCCTGCCCTCCTTGATGTAGGAAATGAAAGGCCTGTGCTGGTCAGGAGGAGACCAGGCGGCACAGCCTCAGCCAGGTCTGCCCAACAGGAGCAGGAGAGTTTGTGCTCTGAGGCCTCTTCCTGTGAGTAGATTAGCAAGCCCCTTCTGGGAGCAGCCTTGGCGTTTGCAGCTCACCAGCCCTGGGCCAGTCTATGGCACCGGCTCAGACCTGAAGAGCACCTGCTGCTTGTGGGGCAGGTCTCAACCACCTTTCTCATTTGCTGGTTTACCGCCTGGTTTATAAATGGCAAGTGTGGGGCAGATACTTTCCAAGGCAACCTAGGCTTTGGAGTGCCGAGCCCAGGTTCCTTTGACTGGAGTGAGGAATAGCATCTTGGGAGAGCCCAGGCTAGGGGGACCAAGGCCTGATGTCACACACCCTCTGCTCCTCTGTTAGAGGAGGACCCTGTACAGGGCTTTGGTTATGGTAATAAGGAGACAAAGGTTCAGAGAAGACTATATCTCCACTTAAAGGAATTACACTTTTAACTAACAAAAATGTAAATGTTTTGTAATTGTTGACTGTGAGGAAAAAAAGACTCCAGGCTGACTGCTGTCAGAAAACTGATGATTGTTTTCTTCTAAAATAGAAAGTCTTTGTTATTTAAGACTGTACATTTTTTTTTCATTTTCTTTTATACATTCAATCGCATTATTATTTGTCTTACAAAATGGATATTTCAACAGGTGAACATTTCTCCCTAGTAGAGTTGATAAAACTACACAATTTCTTCAACAGGTAATGCCACATTTCTTTGTGCCATTAATGCTTTGCCTCCCTATTTTTAAATGTCCTTCCTCAGACCCTCCTCTTTCACACACACTATATCTGGTATTTACATCTATATACTGTGTTTCTATATCCTTTAGTCAATTAGTTTCAGTCATAGAGTGCAGACACTCGGTATGTATTAAGTGGGGACATACAATATAAGGAGGCCCACCAGATGAACACACCGTCTAAAAGTGATCACTAAATTGATCATGTACTTGAGACTTTTGTCCTTAAACAAAATACAGAAACAAACAAAAATAATCTAGCATATCAGTCTCTTTAGCACGAGCTGTTTGTTCTCTTTGCTCCTGTACATTGTAAGCAAGGCTATGTTTTGTTTTGTTGTTGTTGTTGTTTGCTTTTTCATATTATGTGTTTATGATTTGACCCGTAGTGTCTTGAAAAGTGAACTAGATCTGAGTTTGTTGAAAGTAAATATTATGTCGACCTCGATCTGCCAATATGTTTTTTGCTGGTTTGTTTGTTTGTTTGTTTGAGCTTATAAAAG
>NW_006204006.1:1475855-1503820 GCF_000334495.1 Tupaia belangeri chinensis | reverse complement strand
TGGATGGACAAGGGGAATTTTTGGTGCCTTTTTGATTTTAGAAGCAGCTTTTATTATGTTTTTCAAGACAGTTTCTAATTTATTTTTGTTAACTTTTTTGTAAGGAGTTGAATTTACTATTTTTTGAAATATAATTTTAATACCAGTTAAGGTAACAATCTCATTTTTTTCTTGATATGAAATCTAAATTTTCTAATTTAACACCCAGAAAGACTGATTTTAGGAATATTGACGCTCCTACCTGAGAAATTCTAAGACCACCCTTTTGTAAGTTTTTTCCATTGATCTAAATACGTGTAGATCAAGGAGCCATAGTAGTCATACATAAAGCTAGCTGCAGTGCCCAAAAGAGATCTCCTCTTTGCCCCTTTTAAACTGTAGATGTCTTATTTTTCATGTTTATCCTTTTTTCTTTTCCTTTTCTTTTTTTTTAAATTTTTATCCCTTTTTAAAAACTGAAACCAGCCTGTGGAAATCTAAGGATTTTAATGTGGTGGAGCAGTGTGCAGCTTTTTTGAGCGTCTCTCTAATAAATGTCACTCTCACATTGAGATCACTCATCTTATGTGTCTCAGTTCCCTTTAAGAATTTAGCACCCTTGAAGGGGAGCCAAAATGCTTGAGTGGTCAGCTCTTATTTTGTGTTTACTGGATGGGCCTGTTTTTAATTATTGTGTTTGGGATTCCAGAAATCATCCCCCCATTTCAGACACTCCCTGTATGGCTTCCAGTTTACTGTGGTGCCTATCCACGGAAGGAGCAAGTGCCCTTTGTCTTCTGAACTGAGAGGCTCAATCTCTCATTTTCCTATTCGTAGGACCATTTTATTTCTCCAGTGTAAACACACAGCAGCCAATTGAAGCAGTTTTAAGAAAGCAGAAGAGGAAAACCCTTTAGAATGCTCCCTCATATCTTAGGTTTCCCTAACTCTGCTACCTCTCACTTGGAGGAGAGCAAACAGGATTACCCAGAAACATATAAAACAGACAGACAAATAAAACTAGCTTAGAAATAAACCAGACCATCTACCAAATTTTTGGAAGGTCCAAGGCCAGAGAACTCCCCAGGAGAGGCTCAAAGCCGAAGAGGGCACAAAGGGCCCACTGTGCTGGTACCAGGCACCAGGTTCAAAGCGACCCCTCAGAAGATCTCCGGTTCATCTCTGGGCCCTTTGTGTTCACCATTATTGTAGACAGAAATAAGCAACTCTGCAAAAATAATAATTAATAAGGTTTATTTCTAAGATGAATTTGAGTGACCTAGGCCTGGAGAGGACGCAAAACATGCCTTTCTCGGGGTGATTAGGTACAGGGGTTCTTTTTATTTGATTCTGAGAGTAAGAAACAGGGTTTAGAATTTAGTGAAGAATTTTCCATTAGTCTGGTCCAAAAAAGTGGGACGTGCGGAAGGGGGCTATAGGTCATAGGTGGGTTTTACAGTTTTTAGATTGGTAATTGGAAAAGAAATGTTGAAATCAGAAAGGAATGTACTTTAACAGAGATAAGAAGACTTACTATGCATCACAAAGATACTATGCCAGGGACAGGATGTAGGAAGTCTTGTTACTAATGGGTCAAAATGGTCTGCTAATGTTTGTGAGCATGACTCTCTCCAGGCCTCTGGAAAAAATTTTGGAAATAAGGAAAAAAACAGTCATATTTTGCCCTCAACACCCTCCATGAGGTCCTCCTGGGAACATCTGTAAAGACACTATGTAGGTTGTCCTCACCTCACAGGGACAGCATCCAGACCTGGAGGTCATAGGCCAAACCTGGCCTGTGGAGGTGAAGGCTTTTTTGAGCATTAGGAGGGAAGATAATTCCCTTCATAGTATGAGAGTCTGAATGATCCATAAACTGTTTAGACCAGGGTGGAGGCTGCAGGGCTACGGAAGATCATGCTCAGGCCCAGTCTCAGATCCTGCCAGTGTCAGAACTTTGAGCTGGCTGTGGGCTTGGACCAGAAAGTGACATTTCTGCAGATACATCCCTGGGAAGTAGCTAAAAGGTTATCTGCATCAGCAAATGCTGGGATTGGCCTTGTGATCCATGTGGAAGTGGGATAGGAATAGTAACATTGTGTGTCACCCAGTAAGTCATTCAATAAAATATCCCTTCACTCCTTTTCTTTTTTTTAATTTTACCAAAAGGCATATGCACTCCTCTAGAGAAAAACAGATAGAAAGAAAGTGCTCCCCATGGGACATGGTCTTATCACAATCCCTTCTCCAATTTCTGCATCTTGTCAGGATTAGGGCACACATACCTAGCCTGTTTTCAAGCCACCATGTCCAGGATTTGAACCACATGGTCAGTCATATGGGATCCAGCTGCCTTAACTGCCATGCCACAGGCTGGCCCCTTTTACAGCATTTCTATGTCAGCCACAGATCAGCGCCATCCTCACAGAACTGTGTCCTGGGGAAGCCAGAAGCCGATGCTTGCTTTACGTGCACAACACAATTGCTGCCCCCGAGAGGTGAGGGACTGGCTGTTCAAGTGGACAGGCATGGAAGTAAAATGCACACTGTAGCTGATTTTTTAAAAATACTTTTTCACTGTGCTCCTATTAGAATGACCAAAATCAGGAACACCGACAACACCAAATGCTAACGAGGTTGTAGAGCAATGGGAACTCTCCTTCATTCCTACTGGGAATGCAGAATGGAACAGCCACTATGGAAGACAGTTGGGCCATTTGTTACAAAACTAAACATGTGCTTACCATACAATCCAACAACCACTATCCTTGATATTCACCCAGAAGAGCTAAAAAACCTATGCCCACACAAAGACCTGCACACAGATGTTTATTGTAGCTTTATTCATATTGACAAAACGTGGAAGCAATTAAGACGCCCTTCAGTAGGAGACTAGATAAACTGGTCCAGCCCATGGGATATTACTCAGAACTAAAAGGAAATGAGCACTCAAGCCATGAAAAGACACGTAAAGGAAACAAATGCATGTTACTAAGTGAAGGAAGACAATCTGAATCACTGTGTGACTCCAACTAACAACACTGTGGAAAAAGCAAAATCATGGAGACAGGGAAAAGATTGGTGGTTACCAGGGGCTAGTGAGAAAGAGGGATGAAAAGGTGGAGCACGGAGGATTTTTCAGGGCAGCGAAACTACTTCGTGACACCCTCATGGTGGGGACATGTCATTATTCATTTGTCCACACCCGCATATGGACAGCACCAAGTTAACCCTAATGCGAACGACAGACTTTGGGTCATACTGAGCTACTCATGCAGGTTCATCAACAGTAAAAAATGTGCCAATCTGGTTGGAGACAGTGATAGTGGGGAGACCGCGTGTGTGTGGGGTCAGAGGACATAGGGGAAATTTCCATACTTTCTTCTTGATTTTTGCTGTCAACCTAAAACTGCTCCAGAAAAATAAAGTCTTTAAAAAGTTAGAAAATGGCCTCAATCCTGCCAGAAATATCGACTTAAAATTTTATACAACTTAAAAGAAATCCACGGGGTCACTATGTGATAATCCTTTAAGAGTTGTTCTGAGGAAATAAGATCACAGAAATGGAATTTGGAGATTTACAAGAATGAACATCTGGAAGGCCATTATTTTAGACGGTGCAAATATTAAAAAACACGGTGCATTTAAAAAATACTTCATCTAATAGAACCAGGGTAAGTAAGGAGTGAGGACCGGATGCCCTGTTGCAGCAGTAGTTGCCACAGTACCAGCTATATGGGTTGAGCCCTTGCAAGGCCCGAGCTAAGCTCTCTGCCAGTCCTGGGATTTTGCTCCAGGAGAGATGAATCCAGTTTCTACCTCTCTGCAAAGTCCACTGAAGCCCAGGGAGCTCAGGAGAGAATCCGGTGTCCCACTTCTGGGAAGGTAAGGACAGAGTCCCTGGGGGTTTTCCCAGGCACTAGGCCAGAGCAATAGGGAGCTTCTGGCCTTAGGGAGAAGCAGGAACTCTATGCCTCTGTAAACCTGGTGAGCACAGGCTTGGCCCCCCTCAGTTCTTCCCTGAACACAAAAATGGGATGAATGATGTCCAGAGAAGCAAGAAAGAAAATGAGCCATAAAGCTGAAGAAATCTCACAAACTGCAGAAATTCACAAGTGTCAGCACTCCTGACTCAGGCCAAGGGACTCTGGCTATGGCATACTCCAGTGAATGGCTCCTCAGTGAAACAGAGTGTGTATCATCCCACCCTAGTGCAGGTTTGCACAGCAGTGCGGGTAGGTGGGAAGGATGAGCCTGGACTAGAGGTCAAGCAGTAGACCAGGAAGGGACTGAACAGAAGTGCACATCCTGGCAGAGGGTACCTGCACATTGCCAGGGCAGCCCCAGACAGCGCAAGACAGGAAGTCCCAGTACCTTCATACTAGGCTTTCTCACGCTGCGCCATGCTGCTCTCAGCCCTGGCTGACCACCCTCCATTTCCCTGGCTCCGCCTCATGGAGTTTGGTCAGCAATTCCTCAAACTGCATCTCCACATAGACAGAGTAAAGGTCTCAAGATGTGTGCTGACCTCTGCCAGCCCATCAGTGCCCACTAGCCCCTCCTGGGCACACATTTCTTCCTCCCTCCTGGTATGGCTGCCCCTGTACTTTTGAATCCAGGGAACATGTTCCTGGTTATCTGTGAGCACTGTGCCTATTCTGCTTTCCCTCTACTTTGCTCTAGAAGAAATGATAGCCACCACGAGGTCTTGGTGTGCTGTCATTAGCACTTTCATCTTTCTCATCCACGTTATGCTGCTGCTGTTTGCTTCACAGTCTCAGCCCCACCCCTGATTTTATTCACATGTGACTGCTGTGCATCTGCATGGCTGACTCGTGCATCACCGCTTCAGTGGTTTTCAATGCTGCTACTTATTCATTTCCTCATGGTCCTTGAGGACCTTCATCTTCTTTGTCATCTCAAGGTGTTCATGTAGAACCCACTTCTATCTCTTATGAGCCTTAATTTCCTTAAAAACATGTTGCACATACTGCACAGTGCTCGCTCTCTCTCTCTCTCTCTCCCCCTCTCCCTCTCTCTCTTTTTCTCTCTCTCTCATTTTTCCCATGACAGAGAAGAGAATGAGTCAGTGGCAGCACCCACAATGGGATCTTGACCTCAACCCACTGCCAGCTTCTACCAGCCCTAGATTATGGCCACAGGGAGGTCTCTAGACTTGAACCTGCAACTATCCCATATGGGTTGGTCTCACAGAGTCACATTTTACTGCACCACTGCCACCATCTGGCCTTGTCCTGTGTCTTAGAAGCTCAACTCTTAGCCATGCTGTATTTGTCACTCTCCTGTCGGTAGAGTCTAGGCTACTTGCTCGTGTTGATGAGTGAACTGCCATCTTCCTGAGTAAACTTCACTGGAGCAGCTGGTGTGTCGAGGACACCCCTGCTTCCTCCATAGGAGAGGCTATGGGAGGAGCTGTGTGGTCATTTCTTCACTCACCTCCAAGACACACAGCCTCCGGGAAGGAAGTGGCTCCAACCTTGGCCTGGTCCTACTGGTAGTGTATCTAGCAGAAATTTTGTGCAATGTGTGGCACCTCTGGTTTGGGGAGGAGGGTTGTGAAAGGGCCCCGTTTTTTTGACTTGGCCATTTGCTTGGTTCCAGGGATATGGACTTAGGAGCCAGTTCTGAAGTCCCCTCTCCTTTGCCTCATCTGCCTCAGTGTTCCTTTAGAGTTCTGGCTCTCATGTCCTGACGTGGGTGTGGTGAAGAAGGGCTGTGCTTACATCATAACCACAGCCACCTGACACTCACTGGGAATCCCAGCCCACTCACTGGGAATCCCTGCTTGGAGTGCAGGAAACTGGGAAGTTCATTCAAGATTCAGTGAGTCCCAGAACTTTGGATTTTGCTTTAAAGTCTACCTAACCTACTGAGATTTCTAAATTTGCAAAATTGGTATTCATATCTTCAGAGAGAAAAGTTTTCTCAAGAGTCAGCGATTCTTTCGGCTTCTTTAGAAAAGAGCCCAAAATATCTCCCTCGCTCACATTTTGCTGCATTTCCCCTTTTCAGCGCAGCCAAGCACAAAGAAGCTGATCGAGTACAAAAACAGAAAGGTAAACTCTGTCCAGTCCATTTGAACAGGTCTGTGTAGGAGAGACCCAAGGATGTGCTCACCCATTGGGTCTGTCTGCATTTCAGAATCAGCCAGCCTGAGTACACACTCACTAATCCAGCCCTGAAAGATTGCTCATGCCTCTGGCTCCCCTTCTGGACCACCACACTAGGGTGAGAACTGGGGTCTCCAAGTGTGAGCAAAGTCTGAGCTGCTGGGACTTGCCTGCAGTCTTGGTAGATTCTTACAATGACATCAGGAGACACTTGTTCTCATTATACTGGCAAGGGAGCAGAGAATCAGGAAGGTTTGGTCACCTGCTGACCCTCCACTTTTGGACTCACCATACACCAGGCTGTGGCCCACACAGCTCTGCTGTTCTGGTCTGTCCTATTGCTAAGGACAGAAAATATCTGCATCTGGGTAATTTATAAGAATAGAGGCTTATTCAGCTCATAGTTTGGAGGCTTAGGGTCCAAAGTCCAAGGCTGCATCTAGTAAGGGTCTTCCCACTGCTTCACAACATGGCAGAGGGCAGGAGCCTCTACAGAGGGTATCTCTGTCTCACTCCCTCTCATTAAACACCCACCAGAGTTCAGTCATGGGGCTCACCCCAATGCCTACTCACCTCTCAAAGGCTCTACCTTCGAGCTCCACAATCAGGTGAAGTCCACCCTCTCAATACCGTCTCATTAACTCACCAGATGTGAACACGTGGATTCGGCAGGGACACATTCAAACCACAGCAAGCATACATTATGAGCATTGCTCAGACAACACCGGTGCCAGCTGTTGGGAAATGTCATTGAAAACAAAGTAAACAAAGTCTTCCAACCTAGTAAACCTCTCCCCAAAGGCAGTAAAGGATACATCATCTCGTTTTTTTAAGTTCCAAAACAGAATGTGCTGGGCATCATAGGCCACCAGCTGTGAGACTACAGAGAAAGCAGGGGTCTTGGCAGAACACAACCAGGCAGATCCCACTGGGCTGCATGCTCTCCAGCTAACAAGAGAACCAGTGCTCATACAGGACTCAGCAGTAGCATCTGTTACACAGAGCACCTAAATTTACCTGATGGGGCGTTCTTGTTATCTGGCTGGTTTTACAAAGGAAAAATAAACTATTCCTACCTGTGACAGGCGATAGCTTCACACTCAGAGTCAGGCGCCCACAAAGTTTGGGTCTTATCCTGCCACAGATGCTGAGGGATGAGTACTGTCTCCCAAGGGTGATTCCTGGGCCCTTGAGAAAGACATTTAGCTTGCAAAGCTGGCAAGAGGCTTATTTCACTTTTAAACAGATTTACATGCATTTCAAAGGTTTGGAAAAGAACTCAGAAGTTTTCTAAAGTAGATGCTAGGAGAAGGGAGGAGGGTGTCCCTTTCCTTATTTCATGGTAGTCTTAAGCCTTTTACTTTAAATTTGAATTTCCTCTTCTAGCACCCACCAGACAGTAAGGCCTCATGGCCAGCATGGTGGACCCTAGAACCTATAGAACCTGCCTATCCCCAGGTCTTCAGGCCTGCAATGAAGCTGCTGATGGTCTTCTCTTGGCTGGCCTTCCACCCTTTGCTTCTGAAAGGGTCCACTTGAATGGACAGTGGACATAATGGTTGAGGCATGGGGTAGCTTTAAAAGAAAGCCAAGGACTCGCCTACTCCATTCTTTTTCCTTCCTTCCTTCCTTCCTTTTTTTTTTTTTTTTTTTTTTTGTCATAAGGCACATGAGCTTGCCAGAGAGAGAAGGAAAGTGAGAAGTCATCCCCTGAGGGGATGGCCACACTGCAATCCCTTCTCCTCCATTCTCCTCCTAGCATTTTGCGCACATATGCACCCACTGAAATTTTCAAGGCTTTAGGGCTGGCACTCAAACCAGAGTTAACCACAGTCAACCATGAGGGAGTCCAGTGTCTTAACCACTACATCACCTGCTGGCCCAACTCTTTTTATATTTTTAGAAAGCATGAACTGCTCATCCTCAAAGACACTACTGTACATTAAGAGATCCTAAACAGGTAGATCCATTTATAAATGATTGCTTACTCTTCATGTTTCTCTTCTACAGATAGAGGAGGAACAATTTATACAGAACAATAAATGGGGAAAGGATAATTTTGTTCATTCAAATCTGTTTCCCATTCATCTATGAATTATAGGTCTTTTTTATAAAGGTGTCAAGGAATACATCTTATATCATGTTTGTGGTAATGAGAGTTATCAATTTTAGCATCCACATATCAGAAGTTTTATAGTCAGTGTTAATGTTCATTTCTTCCATGGTTCTAAGAAAGCAGGAATTATTATTCTCCTGAAACAGGCAAAGAAAAAGTTTCAGTAAAATCTTGGGCAGAGATTCAACACCAAAACAGCCCAACCCCATTTCTGGATTCTTGTTGCTATAGGAAAGTGTGATATTTTCAGCAGTTTTTGTCCCTTTCACTTTAGATTCTTTTCATAATTCATAATTTAAAATTTTTTTGTATAATTGCCAAAGTGCATATATACTTGCCAGAGAGAGACAGAGATATGGAGAGAGAGAAAGCTCCCCCCCATGGGGCATGGTCATGCCACAATCCCTTTAACTCTGTTTCTCCATCCTGTGGGGATTTGGCATAAATACATATGAACCCGGCATGCTTTTTAAGTCACCAGGGCCAGGATTCAAATTATTTGGTTGGCCATGTGATAGCTCCCCTATCAACTAAGCTACAGGGTCAGGCCCCATAATTTAACATTTTTATACTAAAAATATTTAGCTCTCACTCTGCAGTTCTTCCCATTGCTTCAAAACTGAGTCATCTTCCATTCTGCCATTCTTACCAGCTCTTGTGTGGCAGAAATGAGTGAGCAAACCAAGGCCAGAGACTGACTTGGAACCTGCAACTCTCCTGGTCTGCTCCAGGTGCCAGCCTCTCTTGCTTCCAACGTCTGCCCTGCCATTATCCCTGGCTCCTGCACAGCAGAAGCGAGTGAGAGAACTGAGGGCCGGGAACACCTTGGAACCTCTACTATCTCCCGTTCATTATAGACTTCATGGTTTTCTGAGGCACACAGTGTACAACCATACTTTCTTCCTCAGTTAAAACCATGCAGGTCAGCCCCAGGTGCATCTGTTCTCTAGAATCTGGGCATCATTTGGAAAATCCAGTCCTAGCAATGAACATACAGGTTACAGGGTGAGTGTCAGGGAGACAGGGCTGCAAAGAGATCACAGATCATATTGTCCCACATACCTTTCCATTCTCAAAATTAATTCTATGAAATTAAGAAGAAATGTATAATCCATAAAATGATCAAAACCACTGCAGAGGCACACAAAATATGAGAAACAAAGAAACTATCTCTTTCCCAAGGAAAAATAATAATTCCTCATCATCCACAGACCATACAATGGAACTCATGGAACTTTCAGATCAACAGTTCAGAATATTCATAGGGACAAAACTAAATGAGATACAAGAGAAAAGAGACATGAACTGCAGAAAATGCAAAAGAGACAATGAGCTCTAGGAGATGAGAAAATCCTTCCACAATTTGAAAAAAGAAATAGATACCATAAACTGATCCAGCAGATGGCATAATGATTACATTGCTGGACTCCCACGTAGTCGACCATGGTTCGAGTCCTGAACCTGGTAGCATGAAACTCACGCTGGGTGCCTATGCATGTATGCCCAAGATCCCAGGTAGAAAACGGAGGAGGAAGGATTGCAGCATGGTCATACCCCCTGGGGTGTGATTTCTCACTTTCTGTCTCTCTCTGTCTGGCAATCGCATATGCCCCATAGCAAAAATCTCTCTCAAAAGGAAAAAGAAGAAAGAAAGAAAGAAAGAAAGAAAGAAAGAAAGAAAGAAAGAAAGAAAGAAAGAAAGAAAGAAAGAAAGAAAGAAAGAAAGAAAGAATCAAATAGAACTGTTAGAAATAAAGGCTATAATATGGGGAATAAAAAACCTCCCTCGAAAGTATTAAAAGCAGATAAGGTCATGGAGAAGACTGAATCTCGGATGTAGAAGACAAAAATCTCTGACCTAGAAAAAAGACACCAAAAAGATAGAGAAAATAAACCAAAAAACTGAGGATAATATACGAGAAATGCCAGATTCCATTAAACATCCAAACATCCAAGTAACTAGTATCCCGGAAGGTGAAAAAACTAATAAAGGCATTAATAATCTCTTCCATGAAATCCTAAAAGAAAATTATCCAAGCCTAGAAAAGTATTCAAACATCCAGACCCAAGAAATACAAAGGACCCATAATAGAATCAAACCAACAAGATCCTCTCCATGACACATCATAGCCAGATTGACCAAAACCACAGACAAGACAAGATATAAGTCAATTCAGGACCTAAATAATACCATAAATCAGATGGTCTTTACACACATCTATAGAACTTTCCACCCAAAAACCACAAAATATACATTTTTCTCACCCCGGCATGGTACGTCTTGAAGATTGACCACAATATAGAGCACAAAACCAGTCTTTACAGATTCAAATGCATAAAAACTATACCCAGCATCTTCTCTGACCATAATGGAATTAAGTTCGATATCAGTTTTGGGAAAAACCCTCTAAAATACACAAATACATGGAAACAAAATAATCTACTCCAGAATGACTTCAAACTACCAAAGAGATTAAGACTGAAATTAAAAGATTCATGGAAACAAATGATAATGAGTGCACGAACTTCCATAATTTATGGAACATTGCAAAAGCAATCATAAGAAGGAAGTTCATAGAAATTAGAATGCATAGGAAAAAGACAGAAAGTGGCAAATGGACAACCTAACATCATGCCTCAAGGAAGTGGAAGAACAATAACAAAATCCCAAAAATGCCAGGAGAAAAGAAATAATAAAGATTCAAGCAGAAATAAATGAAATAGAAACTAAACAAACTACACAGAAAATAAATAAAAGCAAAAGCTGGTTCTTTGAAATGATAAACAAGATCGATGTATTACTAGCTAGACTAATTAAGAAGTGAGAAGGGAACCAGCTAAATCAAATTCACAGTGAAACAGGCAATATTACAACAGACGTAACAGAAATTCAGAACATCATTAGAGGATGCTATGACCTACTATACGCCAACAAACAGGAAAACCTGAATGAGATGGAAAAACTCCTGGACACATATAATTTACCAAGACTGACTCAGGAGGACATAGAAAGCCTGAATAGACCCATAGCAAGCAATGAGATTGAATCAGTAATAATCTTCCAACAAAGAAAAACCCAGGTCCTGATGACTTTACTTCTGAAATCTACAAAACTTTTGAAGAAGATATAACCCCCATGTGACTCAAATTTCTAAAGATCCAAAAGGAAGGAATCCACCAAAATTCATTTTTTGAATCCTCCATCACCCTCATTCCCAAAATAGATAAGGATAAGACAAGAAAGAAAAACTACAGACCAGAATCTCTAATATAGGTGCAAAATTCTCAGCAAGGTAATAGCAAATCATACCCAAAAACATATAAAAAAGATTATTCATCATGACCAGGTAGGTTTTATTCCAGGGATGCAAAGTTGGTTAAACATATGCAAAACAAAAAACATAATACAGTATATTAACAGAAGTAAAGATTTAAAAACCATATGGTCATTTCAATCAATGCAGAAAAAGCATTCCACAAAAACTCAAAATTAAGACTTTCAGCAAAATCAGCATAAAAGGATCATTTCTCAGCATAATAAAAGCCATCTATGAAAAAACCTGTAGTTGAAGTTATACTGAATGGGGGGGAACAGAAAGTTTTTCCACTAAAACCTGGTACAAGAAAAAGCTGCCCACTCTCTCCATTCCTTTTCAGTATAATGCCGGAAGTCTTCATCAATGTAATAAAACAAGAGAATGAAATAAAAGGCATTCAAATAGGGGGGAAAAAGAGTTGAAATTATCTCTTTTTTGCAGATGAAATGATTGTATACACAGAAGACTCAAAGGGAGCCACAAAATAACTTCTTGAAGTAATAAATGAACACAGTAAAGTGGAAGGATATAAAATCAATTTTAAAAATCTATAGCATTTCTATATACAACAATAAGCAGAGAGGCAGAAATGAAGAAAGTAATCCCATTTACCATGGCCACAAAAGTATAAAATACTTCAGAATAAGTCTACCAACAAAGTCAAAGACTTCTATAAGGAAAACTATTAAAATCTTTTAAAAGACATGGAAAATTACCCCCCAAAATATGGAAGATTCCGATGTTTCTGGATTGGGAGAATTAATATAATCAGAATGACAATTCTGCCCAAATTAATCTACATATATAATGCAATCCCTATAAAATTACAAGAGACATTGTCCACAGATCTAGAAAAGACAATGGTAGAAATTGTCTGGAATCATAAAAGACCCCTCATTGCCTAAGCAATCCTGTGCAAGAAGAGTGAAGTGGGCAGCATCTCATTCCCTGACTCCAAAATATATTACAAAGCTGTGATAATCTGAATGGCAGGATTACGAACAGTAAAGACCTTCTGCCCAGATTTCACCCTCCTGCACCCCAGATCTAGCCAGGATCCAGGACAAGCCAATCACCAGCCATCTATATCTGAGTTCTGAGCGGCCTATTTCAGGGATTAGGACCACTGAAGACCTTCTGCCCAGACTTCACTCTCCTATCCCCCAGATCTAGCCAGGAGCCAGGTTATAGCACCCTGTTTATTCTCTCTGTCTCTTTCCGTCTTTATATTTTTAATTTTTTTTAAATGTAAGCTTCTTAGCTCTCTGTCACTCTTTTATCTTGCTAATTCTTACCTTTCCCCCTCATTTCCCATAGGACAAGCCAATCACCAGCCAGCTCTATCTGAGTTCTGAGTGGCCTATTATGCACAGCCCATGCACTGTGCAGTTTTCACTTTTTGCTTAAAAAGAAAAAATTTTTCTCTTTTTTTATTATTTCTTTTTTTGTTTCCATTTCCTTTTTTTAAAAAAAAATTAAAAACTTTATTTACTTATTTATTTAAATTTTATCAGAGAAGAACAGAGTGAGCAAGAGAGAGAGAGAAAGTGAGAAATCAAGCCACCAGGTCTGGAACTTGAACCATGATCAGCCATGAGGGAGACCAGCGCTCTTAACCACCACGCCACTTGCCAGCCCCACTTTTTCTTTTCTTTTTACCTTTCTTACTTTCCTGCTCAGCCTCCAAATGCTGAGTTTCTGGACAGGTCTAGATGCACAGTAGCAAAGTATTTGAATACTTTTAGTGTCAGATTAATCCTCAATTTCCATTGAATCTGCTGCACAAAGAGACAAAAATGGTACTGTTTAGAGATTACAGGTCACCTCCTCCTACATGCTTCTGAATGCTCAGATTTAACTCCAAAAACTAGGGGGGAAAAAGTATAATCCATCAGACGACCAGAATCAACCACAGAGGCATAAGAAATATGAGAAACTGAGAAAATATCTCTCCTCTAAGGGAAAAGAATAACTCCTCATCCTCCACAGACAATACAAGAGAACTCATAGAATTGTCAGTTAAAGAATTTTAAATATTGATAGTGACAAAGCTAACAGAGATGCAAAAGAAGAGAGACAACGAACTCCAGAACATGCAGGAAAAAAAGAGACAATGATTCTAGGAGGTGAAGTTTTTTCCCAATCTTAAAGAGGAGATACACATCATAAAAAAGAATCAAACAGGCTGGTGTGGTGGTTAAAGTGCTGGACTCCCACATAGCTGACTGCAGCTCGAGTCCTGGACCTAGTGGCTTGAAAATCTCACCAGGTGCGTATGCGTGCATGCCCCAAATCCCAGGAGGAGAACGGAGGACAAGGGATTACAGCATGACCATCCCCCAGTGGGTGATTTCTCACTTTCTGTCTCTCTGTCTCTCTCTGTCTTTCTGGAAAGTGCACATGCCCTATAGCAAAAACCTATCAAAAAAATTTAAAAAATAGAAAATAAAAGAATCAAACGGAATTGTTAAGATGAAGGCTGTAATACAGGAAATCAAAGCCTCCCTTGAAAATATTAAGAGCAATTAGATCATGCAAAAGATTGAATCTCAGATGTAGAAGATAGAACCGTTGACCTAGAAAAATTCGCCAAAAAGACTGAGAAAATAACCCCCCAAAATGAGAATAATATACAAGTAATACTAGATACCATTAAATGCCCAAAGATCTGGATCCTTGGTATCCCAGAAAGTGAAGAAACTAATAAGGGCATTGATAATCTATTCCATGAAATCCTGGAAGAAAACTTTGCAAACCTAGAGAGGCACTCAAATATCCAGATCCAAGAAATACAAAGGACTCCACATAGAATCAACCAAAGATCTTCCCCAATGCACATTATAGCCAGATTGACCAAAACCACAGAAAGAAGATACTAAAATTGGCAAGAGAGAAACAACAAGTTACTTTCAAAGGATATCCTATCAGGCTAACATCAGACCTCTCATCAGAAACAATGCAAGCAAGGAAAGAATGGGAAAATATATTCAAAGTGTAAAGTGAAAAACAATTTCAACCAAGAATACTATACCCAGCAAGATTATCTTTCATATGGGAAAAAAAGACAGAAACATTCTCAAATAAACAAAACTTGAAAGACTTTACCAATACCAAACCAGCTCTCCAAGAATTACTGAAGAGAGTGCTATACCAAGAAAACTAAAGTCAGACACACAGAAATAAGAGTACAAGAAACAACCAAGAAAATGGCCAGAGTAATGGTAGGGATGAGTCCGGAGTTGAATGTTAACTTCCAGTTTAGGTGGAAAGATCAGACCACAGTAATACTGCAAATTCAATAGAAGAAAGATTAATTACATGAGACTGAACTGGTGAAATCGATTTTTCTTACTTCAGCCTAAAACATTACTGATTTTCTTCTATGCTTTGATTTTCATATTTAAGGATTTTTGTCCTCTCATGAACTGTTTATAGGTTCATCTACCTACTATTTGAACTGAATCCTAACCTTTTTCCTGGCTTTAAGTTTTAAGTAAATTTCCTTTAACTTTTTTTTTATTTTGATCTATTAAAACTAAAACTGTTTTTCTTTAATTATAAAAATAAATTTAGAAATACCTGTTTAATGACTGCAGTAAGCTATATAGCCCCATCTAGGTGTTACTTTATGGTATGTTCACTTTACTGACTGAGGTTTATGCCTCAAGTCAGACATGTGTTCATAGATATGTATATATCATCTGTGCTTGCTATTGAAAGTATTTTAATTAATTAGGATCTTTAGTGAATCAATAAGATGTGAAAAAAATAAAAAGGCATGAAAACAACTATAGATACCAGAGAAAGTGTGGGAGGAGGTGGGAAATGGCAGAGGGTAAGAGGTAGGGAATTGAGGAGGGGGCAAAAGCAAAACATATAAGAAACAAGAAATGGAAAATTATTCATTGATGATAACATGTAAGATAATATCCTGATTGAGCCACTATTCAATGTATTCTAGATGGAAAATCTCATTTTGTATACTGTATTGATTTACAGTAAATGAATGTAAATAAATAAATCAAAATAAATAATTTTAAAAACAGCATGGTATTGGCACAAAAACAGATATGTGGACCAATGGAACAGAATGGAGATCCCAGAAATAAACCCCAGGCATACAGCCAACTGACTTTTGACAAAGGACACCAATAAATCCAGCAGGAAAAAGAAAATCTCTTTAGAAAATGGTGCAGGAAAAACTGGGTATCCACCTGCAGAAAGATGAATCTGGACCCCTATATCTCACCATTAATAAAAATCAACTAAAAGTGGATCAAAGACCTCAAACTATAAAATTACTGGTGGAAAACACTAGGGAAACTCTGGGAGACATATGAGTAGGCAAATACTTCTTAAATAAGATCACCCATAGCACAGACAATAATCCCCAAAATAGAAAAGTGGGATTACATCAGATTAAGACATTTCTGCACAACAAAGGGCACAGTAATTAATGTGAATCAACAACCCTTGGGATGGGAGAATATTTTTGTAAACTATACCCCAAATAAGAGACTGATAACCAGAATATGCAGAGAACTCAAGCAGCTTACCTGAAAAAAAAAAAAAAAGATTAACACATTAAAAGATGGGAAAATGAGCTGAATAAACAACTCTCTAAGGAAAACATATGAAGAGCTAAAAAGCATATGAAAAATCCTCAACACCCCTCATTATAAGGGAAATACAGATCAAAACCTCAATGAGGTACCACCTAACCCCAGTCAGAATGGTTCTATGGAGAACAATATGGAGCTTCCTCAAAGACCTGCAAATAGAACTACTATATGATCCACCAGTTCCACTCCTGGGTATCTACCCAAAGGATAGGAGAATGCTCAGTTGGAAAAATGCTCGCTCATCTACTTTTATTGCAGCATTATTCACGATTGCTAAGACATGAAACCAGCCCAAATGTCCACAAACAGATGAATGGATTGGAAATTGTGGCACATATACTCTATGGAATACTACTCAGCCATAAAAAACAAGGCCTTGGCTTTTGATAGAAAGTGGTTGAATATGGAAGTTTACTGCTGAGTGAAGCAAGCCAGGCTTTGAAACAGAGACATTGTATGTCTTCACTTAACATATACCAACTGCCCTTATTCTATGGTGGAAACTAAAAGATTTGAGGATTTTGAAAATGGTTATAGATACTGGAGACAATGTGGGAAGAGGGTGGGGTGGGTGCATACGGAAAGAAATTGAGGAAAATAGAGAGCTGAGACATTTATAGGACACAGAAATGGATTATTATCTGTTGATAATGTGTTTTATATCCTCAACTGGACTGGTGTGAAGTATATTCATGTTGGGTAAATTCAGTTTACAAGCTAAGTGATATATAGTGATTAAATGTATAAAATAACTTAAAATTTTAAAAAACCTGAATAATCACAGTCTTCCATGATGACATAATTCTATGTTTCCTGCTAATCTTTAAAGCCTTTTATTTCTCTATGTAATTCTTTAATTTAGCTGAATTTACTTTTAGTATAGAGGGTGTGGAGTCCACTAGGCTTCCTCCTGAGACTACAATTCAGTTACTCCAAGAATGCCCATTAGGAGATCTTCCCCTCCCTTCTTCGAAGCCCTCTGCAGCAAGTTCAGGCATGGCTGTCTTCCTTCCTTTCTTCCTTCCTTCCCCTGGGCCTGTTTCTATACCTTTGCTTACATGTTCTTTCATGCAGTAACCAGACGGCACTATCCAAAGAGCTTGGTTTTTCTTCATCACCTCTAGTTCATTTCAGAACCTCTGGTCATCTTGTGCGGGTGTTCTCTTTTTTTTTTTTTTTTTTTTTTGGAGAGATTTTTCACTGTAGGGCGCGTGTGCTCGCCAGACAGACAGAGAGAGACATAGAGACAGAAAGCGAGAAATCACCCCCCGGGGTGATGGTCACGCCGCAATCCCTTCTCCTCCATTCTCCTCTCGGGATCTTGGGCACGCCCGCACACGCGCCCGGCATGAGTTTTAAGCCACCGGGTCTGGGACACGAACCGCGGTCGACTACGTGGGAGTCCAACGACATAGCCATTACGCTAACTGCTGGTTCCCCTGGGTGTTCTCTCTTTAACTTTGTTTTTTTTCCCCTCAAAATTTCATTCACACCTTTGAAGTGCTGGATGTGCATGGAGCCCACAGACTAATGAGGGAAGAGCAGTCAGAGCCCCTTCTCGGGCAGCACAACCCCTCTCTCACACCCTCATAGATCTCAGACCCAGTCTTGCTCCAGTAGGTCCTGTTAACCTAGTACCTCCTGCGCTGCCTGGTTTTGTTCCTATCCCCCTTTGTCTTGTCACTCTGGACAGGTGTTCCTGGGACTGTCTTGTCACTCTGGACAGGTGTTCCTGGGAAAGCGCATGCCTTTTGTTTCACATGTTTGCATGAAGTCAGTCTTTCCGCTACACTCTTCCACAGTGTGATTGTTCCCGTACAAAGGTGAGAAATACCTGCCCATCACCAGCTGCACAAAAGGCCCTCTGCCTACAAGCTGCTGGGCACCCACCAAGATCTTGGGGCACCACCAAGTGCCCTGGGGAAAGGCCCCTGCTGCCAGTGGAGTATGACTGAGCTGGGGAGAGAGATCCCTGCCAGCCCTACAGCCATCCCAAGCCATTCCACCTCAACTGGCATTGAGGGCAGGGGTCCATACAGCCTGCTCATGGTTCAATCCCATGTTCACTTATCCTAATATAATGGGATGAAGAATGAAAAAGCTATGACCCACTTTGGCTCCACAGATTCCTAAATTAGGTAACAGCATCTTGTACATCCAGGGGATGGCCTGCATTTAATGGTTTTGCCTTGTATCCCATATTGCTTTGCCAGGGTGTCCTAAATGTCCTATATTAAGTTTTTCCCTTAATCAATTGCCAAAACCCAGCAGTTAAGCTAATTGATAGACACAATAATAGAGGCCTGAATGACTAAAATGGTTCCACCCACAGAAATCCAGACCTCCCAGATTCTTAGTTTTTTTTGTTTGTTTTTCTTTTTTTAATCAAATAGCTTTAGGACTTTATTTTTTAATATTTTACATGTTATTTTTTATTTTTTATTATCATCATAATCTTGTTTATATTACATTGAATTGCATATAACTTTACAGTGTATTACATTGCTTCTTCAAAAGGGAATGCCATGCATGTCAGTCAATACAGAGACATTAAAATCTCCACTTCATCATTCAATATCTTTTCATTGTTTTTCCCAATCATTATTATTATTATTCCAATTATTTTTTTAAACAGTCAATCACTATGTCTCATTTTGCTTGTAAAAAGACTTTACCCATCATGAAATACTTCTCTTAGTTTTTCCTACGGTATGGCTGAGGGTCAGGGTGGGCAGGAGGGAAATAAAGAGTAGCTGAGAATTAAAAGTACTTATTTTTCTTATTCTGCAAAGGAAAGGACTGTTGTTTGGCCAAAGTCCCAAATCTTAAAGAAGTCCCCACTGCTCATAAGAGCTAACTATGTATTAGCCCACGTGCCCCAAGGACCAGCCTCCCACCCTGCCACAACCGTATAGGCAGTCGCTCTTCCCACACACCAGGTTCCCTAAACCTCAGATGAGGTTGGTTTGTCTTAGAGCCCCAAAAACAGACCAGCCTCCCACCCTGCCACAACCGTATAGGCAGTCGCTCTTCCCACACACCAGGTTCCCTAAACCTCAGATGAGGTTGGTTTGTCTTAGAGCCCAAAAAACACAGCTCTCCCTGACAGAAGAGCTGTTCAGTCTTTGGGATTCTTGGCATGGTTCCCATTATCTACACTTTATTTCTGTATTTACTCAAAATGCAAATGTAAATTTTGTGATGAGTTTTTGTTTGTTTTTAATTTGCTATAGAGCACATGCAGTCACTGGAAAGAGAGAGAAAGAGAAAATGAGAAAGCTTTTCACCTCTCTTCATCCTCACCAAGGGAAAAGGGGCCAAGTCAAAATCCTTTCTCCGCCATTTTCCTCTCAGGATTCTGAGGGCACACGCACACACACACACAGCATATTTCTCAAGCTGCCAGGTCCAGGACTTGAGGCACAAAGTCAGCCATGCAGGATCCAGCTTCCTCAACCACCATGCCACTGGTTGGCCCTGTGATTAATTTTTCTTAATAACAGTGGGCATGTACTAAATAGGAGAAAGTACTTCAAAGCTGTTTGTTCAGGTTGCCATTCCGTTGTGGGGTTTTTTTGTGTTTTTTTTTTTTTTTTTTTTTAATTCATGACAGAGCACATGCACACTCATATGAAAGTGAGAGAGAGAAGCACCCATCAGAGGGTTTGGCCACACCATGATCACCTACCTCTAGTCCTCCAGTCCATTGGAATTTGGGCACTAGCACATGTGCCCAGTGTCTTTTAGGCTGAACTTGCTGGGGATTCAAACCATGTGGGTCCAGCTTCTCTTGAACAGGGCACTTACTACTGTGCCCTGGAGCCAGCCTTAAATTATTTAATATCAAAATGGTGGTAAATTAGACATAAATTAGCACAGGCTTATAGTTAAGCACACTTAGTACCAAAATAAGTGGCAACAAAATGTTTTTTTTCTTTTCTTTACAGGAATTCCTATGAAGATCAAATAATCTCCAAAGTTGAAATGACTTCTACCCATCACCATCAGTCTTTCGGCACAAATGATTGTCTTAACAAACTGCTGCCAGAAGTATTTTCTGATTCCAACATTACAAGCAAATTTTCCAGAGCCAGCACAAAATCTCTGCAATAATGAAAATGAGCCCCACCCTACTTACTATCACATAGCTTATTATCAAAGCTCCATCTAACACATCTTCCACAGCATAACAACAGGTGCAAGAGGCAGGTTACTGCAGACAGAAAAAGCATCCACTTCACTTGGGCAATATATTTCTCCTGAAACGGTCTTTATTTCTGAGGCTATCTAAGATGAGATCTCTTCTAACAGGGAAAAAATTAACAAAAGCAAATTTCTGCAGATTCTCTGACCTTGTTAGTAGTTAATGGAAAAAAAATCACACTGCTTTTTGTGGAGGTAATACAAATATATGTGGTGGTGGGTGTTTGTGTCAAGGTGCAGAAGACAAAGCTTGTTCAACGTGAATAATTTTGAATTATTCCCAGTTGGGTTGGCTGCCCTGCAGTATTCTACATAATGCCACTCAACTAACATCTGATGTTCTTTCTGTTGATATTAAAATGATTGTCAAGGCCCGCAGGTAGCATAGTGGTTAAGACACCGGATTCCCACATGGCTAACCTTGGTTCAAGTCCTAGATCTGGTGGTTTGAAAATTATACCAGGTGTGTGTGTGCGTGAGCACCCAAAATCCCAGGAGGAGAACAGAGGAGAAGGGATTACAGTATAGCCATCCCCTGGGGGTGTGTGTGTGTATGTGTGTGATTTCTCACTTTCTCTCTCAATGTCTCTTATCTGTCTCTCTCCAGGAAGCACATGAACCCTGTGGCAAAAAAAAAGAAAAAAAAAGAAAAAAGAAAGAAAAGAAAAGAAAGAAAGAAAGAAAAGAAAAAGATTGTCAAACTGAGCAATTAACGAATTTTGGTGGTTTTCTGGGTATTCTGTAATATTCGGCTCACTCCATTCAGAAATCTGTTGTTTCTTTTTAGTAAATTCAGTCGAGAGAATACTCAGTTTATTTGAAATACTGAAACCATACTTTAATTTCAAAGTAAGACCCCCAAATTTCTTGTTGACTGTATAAATAAATTATTGAGTGAAACCTATTTATTTCTTGTTTAGTTTCCAATATGCTCTTAGCAAAAGGATTATGCAAATTGACAGGGAGCAAACAGTGTTATTGAAGACTCCATGGCTTAAAGGAACTTGTTGAATACATTACAGAAATAATTGAAGAGATATTTATCTCGTTAAGTGCTAAGGCTGTTCTTCAAAGGGACGATAGTAATTATGAGAGAAAAGGAAATCCTGCCTTGAAGTGGGTAATTATTGCAACATTTGCTGTGACTATCTTTGGAATGGATTTCAGCCCTTTAAGAGCTCACTTCTTTTGCTAATACTGTCCCAGTCTGGGAACACATGTAGTGTTGAAGGGAATCAAAATTGATTGTGGTGATTTTTTTGGTCAGTGAACAACATCTTAAGAAGTTAATCAAAGAGATGCACCTGAATTTTCAAGCATGGAAAAGCTGGCTGTACCATAGAAGGTGGCATTACCAGCCTCAGCGAATCAAATTCAAAGGGCCATTTTCAGAGTTGGTAGCTTTCTGCCAGTGCATAGTCAGTACCCTGACCAATAGTGCTAATGGTGAGTGTTTCTCCATCATGACTGACCCGCAGACAAGAGGATAAAGTCAGGTACATGGGATGGTGTAACAGGTACTGGTTATGGTAGAGACGGAAAATAAGCTGTGACTTCAAGGAATGTTATCAGCGAATTTTACAAAACAGGAAGTGCTAGAGAGGGCCAGCTCATCAGCGACATGTAATTAAAGAAAAGAAGGGAACCTAGAGATCCTAGATACAAGTAATTTATTATACTTCAGCCAAACAACAAATAATTCTCTTTTTTAATTTCCAGAGAACACATGTGCTTACCAGAGAAAGAGGGAGGAAGAAAGTACCCTCACCTCCTCATTTATCCATCCTATCAGGATTTGGGGGCATGCACACACACACTGCCACATGTTTTTCTTTCTTTTTAGAGAGATTTTTGCTATGATCACGTGCACTTGCTGGAGAGACAGACAGCTAGAAAGTGAGAAATCACTCCCCAGGGGTATGGCCACACCACAATCCCTTCTCCGACATTGTCCTCTTGGGATCTTGGGCACACATGCACACACACCTGGCATGAGTTTTAAGCTTCCGGATCCAGGACTCGAGCCATGGTCAACCATGTAGGAGTCCAGCGATACAACCATTACATCATCTGCTGGTCCCACTACCACATGATTTTCAAGTCAACAAGGCCAGGATTTGAACTACACAGTCAGCCATTAGGCTGCATAGCTGGCCCGATAATGAATAATTCCTAGTGTAAGTATGTCCATACAATATTTTTCTTTTCTATCAATAAATATATGCATAGTTAAAATACCTTAATGGGCATCAATATGTTCATAATCTAAATCTGTCCTTAGGAGACAAGTATTTTGAAAAGTATGGTCTTTATATTGAGAAAAAGATTTTAGCCTGCATCCATTCTCAATCAAATGAATTTTACCAACTTCTTAAAAGTGAGCAGAAATCATTCTTAAAATATCTAATTTAGAAAAAAATTAATAAAAATCTTGACAGTCAAACCGTTCCCTGAGATTTATATGCAGTGTGTTTGAGCTGCTATAACAAAAGCACCACAGCGTGGGTGGCTTAAACAATATAAATTTTTTCATGTGTCTGAAAGCTGAAAGTCCAAGATCAAGGTTCTGGCTGTTCCAGTTCCTGTAGAAAACTCTCTTCCTGGCTTATAAACAACTGCCTCCTCCCTATCTCATCACCTGGTGGGAAAAAAAGGAAAGGAGTTCTCTGGTGTCTCTCATAGGAGTTCTCTGGTGTCTCGCATAAGGACTTAGATTCCATCATGGGGGCTCTATCCTAACAACCTAATCACTGCCACCCTCAAAGTCCCTGTCACCAAATATCACTGGTGATAGGACTTCACATATACATTTTGGAGGCAGGACCAGCAAATGGCATGCTGGTTACATAGCTGGACTCACACGTAGTCAACCACAGTTCAAGTCCTGGACCTGGCGGCTTGATACTCATGCCAGGCAAGTGTGCACGTGTGCCCAAAATCCCGACAGGAGAATGGAGAGGAGATTATATCGTGGCCATCCCCCCCAGGGTATGGTTTCTCACTTTAAATAAAAGCTTTTTAATTAATATCTATACGTTTAATTGCTATACATCATTTAGATTGAAAAAAGACTTTACTCAGCATGATATACACCTCAGTCTAGCCCAGTTGAGAATACTATACATGTCCTCATCACAAATAATAAACCATATCTGTGTCCCACAAATGTCTTACCTCTATTTTTTTCCCCAAATTTCCTTTCCTATGTTCTTCCCCCTCCCACAGTCTTTCTACTTTGTGTCTAGTGTCCATAACAATTTTTAATGCTTTTGTGTCCTCCAGTCTTTCAGTCTCTACCATAGAGTGCAGACAGTTAGTATATGTTAATTGGAGACATACAATGTCTCTCTTTCATAGCCTGACTTGCTTCACTCAGTAACAAAACAATCCATTCATCTGTTTGTGGACATTTGGGTTGGTTCCATGTCTTAGCAATCATGAATAAGGCTGCAATGAATGTAGATGTACAAGCACTTTTCCGACTGAGAGTTCTCTTATCCTTTGGGTAGGTGCCTAGGAGTGGAATTGCTGGATCATATGGTAGTTCTATTTAAAGGTCTTTGAAGAACTTCCATATTGTTCTCCACAGTGGCTGGACCAATTTACATTCCCACCAACAGTGTAGGTGTTCCCCTTTCACTTCATCCCCTCTAGCACTAACCATTTTTTGTTTTTTTTTTTCATCTTCACCATTCTGACAGGGATTAGGTGTTATCTCATTGTGATTTTGATCTGCATCTCCCTATGATGAGAGATGTTGAGCATTTCTTCATACGCTTTTTGACTGTTCATATGTCTTCCTTAGAGAGTTGATGCAGCTCATTTTCACATCTTTTCATTGGATTAATCTTTTTCTTCCGGTTAAGCCACTTGAGTTCCCTGCGTATTCTGATTATCACTCCCTTATCTGAGGTGCAGTTAAAAAAAATTCTCTCCCATTCAGAGAGTTGTCGATTAACACTAATTACAGTGTCCTTTGCTATATAGGAACTCCTTAATATGATGTAATCCCACCTGTCTATTTTGGGGTTTATTGCCTGTGTTATGGGGGTCTTACTTAAGAAGTCTTTGCCTGTCCCAATGTCTCCCAGAGTTTCCCCAGTGTTTTCCACCAGTAGTTTTATAGTTTGCGGTCTTAGGTTTGATCTTTGATTCACTTTGAGTTGATTTTTGTTAATGATGACAGATAGGGGTTCAGTTTCATCTCTGTGCATGTGGATACCTAGTTTTTCCAGCACTATTTGCTAAAGAGATTTTCCTTTTCCCACTGGATTGACTGGTACCCTTTGTCAAAGATGAATTGGCTGTATGTTTTGGGGTTTATTGCTAGGGTCTCTATTCTGTTCCATTGGTCCTCTATTTTGTTTTTGTGCTAATACCATGCTGTTTGATTATCACAGCTTTGTAACATATTTTGGAGTCAGGAAATGAGATGCTCCCTACTCCACACTCTTCTTACACAGAATGGCTTTGGCATCACGTGGTCTTTTATGATTCCAGACAAATTCTATGATCGTCTTTTCTAGATCTGTGAAGAATGTTTTTTGTAATTTTATAGGGATTGCATTAAATATGTTGATTATTTTGGGTAAGATTGCCATTTTGATTATATTAATTCTGTCAATCCAGGAACATGGTATGTCCTTCCACCTTTTTTGTCCTTTCCGGTTTCCTTTTTAAGGTTTTCATAGTTTTCCTTATAAAGGTCTTTGACATCCTCGGTTAGTTTTATTCCTGAGTATCTTATACTTCTTCTGGCTATGGTAAATGCAATACTTTCTTCAGTTCTGTCTCTGTCTGCTTGTTGGTTTTATATAGAAATACAATAGTTTTTTTGTTTGTTTGTTTGTTTGTTTTGGAGAGGTTTTTGCTATAGGGCTCATGTGCTCGCCAGAAAGATAGAGACAGAGAGATAGAAAGAAAGAAATCACCCCCCAGGGGGTGTGGCCATGCGGCAATCCCTTCTCCTCTATTCTCTTCTCGGGATCTTGGGCACACATTCACACACGCCTGGTGTGAGTTTAAGCCACCAGGTCCAGGACTCAAACTGCAGTCAACTAAATGGGAGTTCAGTGACATAGCCATTATGCCAACTGCTGGTCCCAAGATTTTTGTAAGTTAATTTTGTATTCTGTCACTTTACTGTATGCATTTATTACTTTGAGAAGTTTTCTCATGGATACTTTTGGGTCTTCTATGAATACAATCATGTCATCTACAAATAGAGATAATTTCAGCTCTTCTTTTGCTATTAGAATGCCTTTTATTTTCTTCTCTTGTCTGATCGTATTGGCTTGGACTTCTAGTACTATATTGAATAGGAACAGAGAAAGTGGGCAGCCTGATTTCCCACTGTTTGTCTCTCCCTTTCTATAGCAAAACTCTCTCTTAAAAAATAATAAAAATAAATTTTGGAGGAACATTTAGTTCACAGCATAGAGTTATTTCCTTCTCTATTTTGATCTTTAGGGCAGTTTTGAAAATATTGTATATAAAACTCAAAAGTCAAATTGTTTAGCTGCCTGAGGCTAGGAAGCCTCTTTCTATCTTAGCATAACTTGACAGAGTATGGAGAGAGCACTGACAGATGAGCAGAAGTCTACCATCTGTTTCTGCTTTGAAAGTGATGTGATGACTGGAGCCACAGTGGCCCCCTGTTGGCTGTGAGGAGTGGGCCAAGAAGGTTGCTAACAAGACTGCCCTAATACCACAGAGCTGCAGAATGCCTCCTTATATTTGAGCTGCTAAAGCAGCTCTTCTAGGGACCAGCAGTTGGCATAATGGCTATGTCTCTGGACTCCAATGTAGTCAACTGCGTTTCGAGTCCCAGACCTAGTGGCTTAAACTCACGCCAGGAGCATGTGTGCGTGTACCCAAAATCCCAAGAGGAGGATGGAGGAGAAGGGATTGTGGCATGGCTATCTCCCCCATGGGGGGTGATTTCTCACTTTCTGTCTCTCTGTCTCTCTCTTTCTGGTGAGCACATGCCCTGTAGCAAAAATCCCCCCCCCCAAAAAAAAAAGCAGCTTTTCTAGTACTTACATCTGAAAATATCCTAGTCAGGGCATTTCAGTCCAGACAACACCAGCGTCTGGGCCAATGGCTTATCCTTGTGTAAGGGATACTGATAAGGGCTGTGACACAAGTGGGAAAATAGTGAAGATCTTGAAGGGCTTAGGATGAACACTGTAGGGGGTAGGAATTCTTAGAAATGAACCCCTTTTTATGTTAAAAAAAAAACTATTTAATTTTAAAAGGGAACTGCTAATGATATTTTAAAATACACATGAAAACATCTTGTGTTTTGTTCCATGTTCAAATGTTAAATTAATGTGATACTAGATTGAAATATGAAAGCTGAACAAAAGCTGTATCGCTGATGCTGGAAAGACAAATATGGAAAACTGTTCCTGGCTCCACTGGAGAACGCAAATGTTGTGATGTTTATAAATGCAGCCTATGGGTCAATGTGTGCTTTTCTATCAATTTGTTGAATTTAATGTGTGTATTTTGGTACATCAAGCAAAATAAACTTTCAAATTCCTTTTGGGCTATTAGAGGGAAAAATGTGTTTTACAACCTATAATTAGAGGAATGCTCCCAGGCACAACAGGGACAGAAGGACTAATAAGATCATTGTAGTAAGAGTAGACAATGGGCCAGCCCTGTAACCTAGTGGTTAAAGGAGTTGGATTCCACATGACTGACATGGTTCAGATCTCAACCCTGATGGCTTGATAAAGCATGCCAGACATGTGTGCATGTGTGCCCCAAATCCCAACAGAATGGAGAAATGGAGAAGTGACTGTGGCATGACCATACCCCATTGGGGTATGCTTTCTCAATCTTCCTCTCACTCTTTTTCTGTCTATCTGTCTCTGGCCAATGCACATGCCCTCTGGCAATTTAATTGTTTTTTCTTTTTGTGAGAGAAATTTTTGCTATAGGGCATGTGAGCTTGCCAGAAACAGAGAGAAACAGAGACAAAAGGTGAGAAATCACTCCCCGGGGGGAATGGCCATGCCATAATCCCTTCTCCTCCAATCTCCTCTTGGGATTTTGGACACACACACACACACACACACACACACACACCTGGCATAAGAATTTTTTTTAATTAATTTATTTATTTTTCATTTTATTTTCTTTTATACATTCAATCACATTATTATTGGTCTTTAGAAATGGATATTTCAACAGGTGAACATTTCTCCCTAATACAGTTGATAAAACTACAAAATATCTTCAACAGATAATACTACATTTCTTTGTGACATTAATACTTTGCCTCCCTATTTTTCTTCTAAATGTCCTTCCTCAGACCCTCCTCTTGCACACATATTATATCTGGTATTTACATCTATATACTGTGTTTCTATATTTAGTGAATTAGTTTCAGTCATAGGGTGCGGACACTTGGTATATATTAAGTGGGGACATACAATGCCTCTCCTTCTTAGCCTGGCTTGCTTCACTCAGCAGTAAGTCTTCCATATCCATCCATTTCCTGTCAAAAGCCAGGGTTTTGTTGTTTTCTAGGGCTGAATAATATTCCATTGAGTGTATTTGCCACAGTTTTTCTATCCATTCATCTGTT
>NW_006204006.1:1474811-1475281 GCF_000334495.1 Tupaia belangeri chinensis | reverse complement strand
TTCCCGACCCCAATGTCTCCCAGAGTTTCCTCAGTGTTTTCCAGGAGCAGTTTTATAGTTTGGGGTCTTAGATTTAGATCTTTGATCCCACCTTGTCTTGATTTTTGTCAGAGGTGTGAGGTAGGGGTTCAGGTTCATCTTTCTTCAAGTGGAAATCCAGTTTTTCCAGCAACATTTGCTGAAGAGATTTTCCTTTACCCACTGGATTACCTGGTAACCGTTGTCAAAAATCAGTTGATTGTATGTTTGGGAATATATTTATGGGAAATCTATTCTGTTAAATTGGTCCACCTGTCTTTTTCTGTGCCAGTATCATGCTGTTTTGATTACCACAGCTTTGCAGTATAGATTGGGGTCAGGGAGTGAGATGTCACCCACTCCACTCTTCTTGTGCAGAATTGCTTTGGCAATACAGGGTCTTTTATGATTCCAGACAAACTTTATGATTGTCTTTCCTAGATCTGTGAAGA
>NW_006204006.1:1457105-1474679 GCF_000334495.1 Tupaia belangeri chinensis | reverse complement strand
ATATAGAAATGCTATAGATTTCTGGATATTAATTTTGTATCCTGCATCTTTACTGTATTCATGTATTACTTCCAGAAAATTTTTCATGGAAACCATTGGGTCTTCTACATATACAATCATGTCATCTGCAAATAAAGACAGTTTCACCTCTTCTTTTCCTATTTGAATGCCTTTTATTTTTTCCTCTTTTCTGATTGTGTTGGCCAGGACTTCCAGTACTATATTGAAGAGGAGTGGACAAAGTGTGCAACCTTGTCTTGTACCTGTTTTTAGTGGAAAAGCTTTCAGCTTTTCTCCATTGAGGATGATGTTCGCTATGGGTTTTTTATAGATAACTTTTATTGTGTTGAGAAATGACCCTTCTATGCTGATTTTGCTGAGACTCTTGATCATGAAGGGATGTTGTATCTTTTCAAATGCTTTCTCTGCATCATTTGATAAGACCATATGGTTTTTATCTTTCTTCCTATTAATATGGTGTATTACATTTATGGTTTTGCATATGTTGAACCAACCTTGCATTCCTGGAATAAAGCCTACCTGATCATGATGTATAAACTTTTTTATAAGTTGTTGGATACAATTTGCTAGTATCTTGTTGAGAATCTTTGCATCTATACTCATCAATGATATAGGTCTATACCTTTCCTTCATTGTCCTATCATTATCTGTTTTAAGGATAAGGGTGATAGAGGCTTCATAGAATGAATTAGGGAGAGATTCACCCTTTTGGATCTTTAGAAATAACTTGAGCAGAATGGGGTTTAACTCTTCTTTGAATGTTTTGTAGAATTCAGAGATGAAGCCATCAGGGCCAGGACTTTTCTTTGATGGGAGGTTATTTATTACTGATTCAATCTCCTGGCTTGTTTTGGGCCTACTCAGACTTTCTATATCCTCCTGGCCCAATCTTGGTATATGTGTCCAGGAAATTGTCCATCTCATCCAGATTGTCTTGTTTCTTGGCATATAGGTGTTCATAGTATCCTCTAGTGATATTTTTGTATTTCTACTACCTCTATTGTTATACTGACTCTTCATTGCTGATTTGATTCACCTGGTTTCTTTCTCTCTTCTTCTTAATAAGTCTTGTTAGTGGTGTATCAATTTTATTGATCTTTTTCAAAGAACCAGCTTTTACTTTCACTTTTTTTCTGTATAGTTCATTTATTTTCTATTTCATTTATTTCTGCTCATATATTTGTTATCTCCTTTCTCCTGAAGATTTTTGGTTTTCTTTGCTGCTGCTTTTCCAATTATCTAAGGAATGATATTAGATGATCCATTTGTCTTCTTTCCGTCTTCCTCTTATGTGCACTAATTGCTATGAACTTCCCTCTTATGTCTGCTTTAGCAGTGTCCCAAAGATTATGGAAACTTGTGTCCTCATTGTCATTGACTTCCATGAATCTTTTGATTTCAGTCTTTATTTCTTCAGTAGTTGTGGAGTCATTTAGGAGTAGGTTATTTAGTTTCCATGTATTTGTGTATTTTTGAGGATTTCACTTGAAATTAAACTGATGTTTAATTCCATCATGGTAAGAGAAGATGCTAGATATAGTTTCTATGCCTTTGAATCTTGCTTTGTGCCCTGTGATTTGGTCAATCTTGGAGAAGGTTCCCTGTGGGGGTGAGAGAAAAGCGTATCGCATAGTTTTTGTATAGAAAGTCTGTTAAGTCCGTTTGATTTATGGAATCATTTAGATCCTTTATCCCTTTATCTATTTTTTGTCTAGATGATCTGTCCAGAGGGGATAGTAGGGTGTCGAGGTCTCCAACTATTAGTGTGTTGCAGTCTATCTCCCCTTTTAGATCTAACAGTCTTTCCTTCACATATTTGGGTGCTCCTGTGTTAGGCACATAAATATTAATAAGCGTTATATCTTCTTCATAGATTGACCCTTTCACTACAATATAGTGCCCTTCTTTGTCTCTTCAAACAGTTTTTGTTTTAAAGCCTATTTTGTCAGAAATTAGTATTGCAACTCCAGCTCTTTTTTGGTTCCCATTTGCATGGAAAATCTTTTTCCAACCCTTCACTTTCAGTCTATGTATGTCTTTATCCATGAAGTGGGTTTCCTGTAGGCAACATATAGAGGGTTTTTGTTTTTTAATCCCTTCAGCCAGTCTGTGTCTCTTGATTGGAGAATTTAACCCATTAACATTCAATGTAATTATCGATGCTACTGGACCTATCCTGACATTTAAGTTGGCCATTGTGTTAGTTGCCTTTTACTCCTTTGCTCTCGCTGTTATTTCTTTAGTTTTCCTGGAACAGTACTTTCTTCAGGGTTTCTTGGAGAGCTGACCTGGTGCTGGCAAATTCTTTCAGGTTTATTTTTTTGTCTGAAAAGATTTTAATCTTTTTTTACCATATGAAGGATAATCTTGCAGGACATAATAATCTTGGTTGAAATTGTTTCTCTCTTAACACTTTCAATACATCTTCCCAGTCTTTTTTTGCTTGCATTGTTTCCATTGAGAAGTCCGGTGTTAGTCTGATGGGGTGATTTTTGTAAGTCACTTGTCATTTCCCTCTTGCCAGTTTTAGTATCTTATCTGTGGTCTTTGCCAGTCTGGCTAAGGGGTGCCTTGGGGAAGATCTTCTTGGGTTGATTCTATTTGGGGTCCTTTGTATTTCTTTGGTCTGAACCCTGGCATGAGTTTTAAGCCACTGGGTCCAGGACTCAAACCGCAGTCAACTATGTGGGAGTCCAGCAACATAACCATTACATCGTCCACTAGTCCTGCCTTCTGGCAATTTAAAAAAGAAAGAGAGAACAAGGAATGTTGAGCTCTTCTCCCACAGCTGCTCAGCAACCCTGCACCATCCAGCAAAGTTCAAGCCTCAACATAACCTGCAGGAGTGAGTGGGAAGCTCAGCATAGGATGGTGGCCTCTAGAAGCAGCTGAGGTGGGAGACATTCAATGACAGAGGCGGCAGACTCTGCTTTCAAGTTTCACTGAGAAACCGTAGCTCCCTTTGTGTCAATTCCACCAAATAAGTTCGTATGACAGAGCCACATACATGAGGACATTGCCTCTTGTCTCTCTCCTCTCTTTCTCGCCATTCCTCTCTGTAACCCAGGTGGCCCTGGCTGGGTGAGGTCCCTCCCACAGGTGACCATTTAGAGGAGGCCTTTGGGATAACAGATTTGGGTAATTCTGACTGAGACATGGCATATCAACTACCTGCCTTATGACTCAGTTTCCTCACTTGCTAGGGGGAATTCTGTGAGGTAGAGCCTAAGGAGGGCCCAGCCCCTGGCCCACAGTTACCACGGCTTGCCAGGCACTCTTAGGCTCTCGGTGTTTCTGAGCATGGTGGCCACACCTACGAAAGCAGCCCTCCTTTCTATTCCATCATCATCTCCTGGACACACAGGGCCACTCACACCCCTCCTTATAGGGCAGCTCTCCTGGTGGAAGGGTGACCCCAGGTCCCTGAAGTCAGGCCCTTCTGAAATCAAGACCCCAAAGGCCACATGTCTAGGCCATAGTTTTCTGAGGACTCTGGAGAAGGACTCGTGTGTGACAAACATGACTGTTCAGTTCCCTTGGTGAGAACCCCATCCTCACCACTATGCCTGCTCCCCTTGTGCTCCACAATGCCTGCATGGTGAGTCAGTCCCCGGGTTCCCATGTAGATCTCACCACGCTGAAGGCAAACCACATCATCGAGCCTGATCAGCAAAATGTGCGTGGACTTACACGTGCTTTCTTATGCTCCTGGGAGTGTACTGAAATAGCCACCATGTTTGGAAGTGACATCAGCTGAGACGGTTGGAGCTGGAGTAGGGACTGGCAAGAGAAGCAGAAACCTGCCCTGGACCCAAATGATTCCTCAGCTGTCTTGAACCAGGGATCCCATCTGACTGGAGGAAATGCAGTCTTGGGTTTGCTCCTGTAAGGTCTCTCATGACACAAAAATAAGGTGAGTAGAGAAGATGCAGGAGCCATTTTGTACCCTTGGAATCGAGGGTGGGATGATTGGGCACCAGAAGGAATGTTGGCCAGAGCTGACCATAACACACTTCATTTACTAAATGCTGTGCACGCACACTCATTCTCAAAGAAAACAGCAAAATTATCTGCCCTGATGAGTCTCCACTGGAACCAAGAATGTACTCCATCTATGCAGGAAGAATGAGGCCTATATGTCACTTTTCAGGCAGTGTCCATATTTAGGTTTATGAGCAGACCCAGCTGATGGAAAAAGTAATCTTATTGGAATAATGTCAGTCGGTAAACAGAAGGCATAGAATGAGAAGACCACTAACATCCTCCATAATACGCTGACTCAGGCAAGGCTCTGCCAGGTTGCCAAGGGGGTTGGCAAGAGCTGAGTACCTCAAGGTTTCAGATATGCACCCCACAGGGTTCCTGCTGGCTCTGAGGAGGAAACACAGAGTTGCAGTGGAGGATTTAGGCTGTCAGCCACCAGGCATGGGCAACTCCTGGTACAATCAACCCCCATGCTGTCTTGCCTAAGCTGTTTAACAACATCCCAGCAGGGCTTTAGGACCTTATTTCCAGTTTATGAGAACAGGAGATGGGGAGCCAGGTCAACCCCACAGCAGGGACATTGGCCACAAGGGGAAAGCAGATGCTCATCTTCATTTTCACCATATTCTCCTGTATGTCTGAAAATTTCATTATGAAAAGTGAAAAAGAAAAAAGGAAAAGATTCCCAGCTTATGAGCAAAAGCTGTGGGACACTGGAAACTGTGCAGTGACAAATACAACTGTGTGCATCCACCAAGAACATGGCACACTCCAGTGCCCAGACCCTGGACACAGTCATTCTGGGTCACCCTGCCAGGAGGACTGGAAGGGACACTGCCAAGCTAGAAACTTAGAGCAGAGGTGGGCAAGGCTCAGAAGTCATGTACTTGGGCAGAAATGGAAAACAGGCTTCTTCTTGGGCCACACTGAGATTGACAGAGACTGTCCTTCCAGATCCGTCATAGGTGGCCACTTGTGCCTTTGTGACACCCTAACTATTCATGGCCCACTGCATTCACAGTGATGGGGAAGGGAGAGCTAGGGAGCAGAATCTAGCATTTACCCCAAGGGAGTTGAAAAAAGAAACAAGGAGAGAGTGTTTTGGATCTGATATGCAAACTAGTGTCATGACCTGAGATGGCCCAAGAGGAGATTCCAGATCGTTTGTGAACCTTGGCACATCACAGCCCACTTACTGGTTCCTAAAGGAGAGGGAGCACAACCATGGCCTGTGTGAACAAGGCCTCTTTATGGTAGAAAGTGGAGATGCAAAGGATGTAGACAAAACCTCAGCCCATTCTTGGGGAGAAAAGGAAAGTGAGATGTTCAGAGGAGAGTGGTGTTACTAGAGTATGCAAGTGTGTACATGTGCAAGTGTGAGTGCTGTGTGCCTACAGTGTGCATTCATGTGAGAGTGTGGACATGCCTGGATGTGTGCTGTGTGTGTTTGGGTACGGAGTTCCTCTTCTGACTTTGGCCAACAGAGGAAACAGTACATTAGTTCAGTGCAAATAACACTGAGAATTAGAAGAGAGTCTCTCTCCAATCCACATATTTAATAAAGTTGACGCTTTAAAACAGTTCTAGATTTACATGAAAGTGCAAAGATAGCACAGCATTGCCATAGATCACACACCCAGGATCTGTTAACAACTTATGTCACTGGTATGGCGCATCCAGCACAGCTCCTGAACCAATGTTGACACACTTCTATTCACCAAGGATCTTACTTCTCTCATTAGTGTTTACCTAATGTCTTTTTTTCTAATCCAGGACCCCATCCGTGATGCCACATTGCATTTAATGGCTCCTCCTGGCTGTGACAGCTACTTAGACTTTCCTTATTTTTAATGTCTTTGATAGTTTAGGGGAATGTTGGTGTTTTGTAGAACATCCCTCAAGTGGAAATTGCCTAGTGTTTTTCTCACAATTAGACTCAGGTTATAGGTTTTGGGGAGAATGACAGAGGTGACACCTTTCTCATCATGTCACATCAAGAGTACTCACTACTGGGGAACCAGCAGTTAGCGTAATGGCTATGTCGCTGGACTCCCACGTAGTCGACCGCGGTTCGCGTCTCGGACCCGGTGGCTTAAATCTCACGCCGGGCGCGTGTGCGTGCGTGCGTGCCCAAGATCCCGAGAGGAGAATGGAGGAGAAGGGATTGCGGTGTGACCATCCCCCCTGGGGGGTGATTTCTCGCTTTCTGTCTCTATGTCTCTCTGTCTCTGTCTTTCTGGCGAGCGCACGCGCCCATTAGCGAAAACCTCTCCAAAAAAAAAAAAAAAGAGTACTGACTACGATAGGTAGTTGATGATGACCTCAATCGCCTGACTGAGGTCGTGTCTGTCAGGTTTCTCCACTCTGTTCCTCCCTTTCCACACTGTACTTCTGGGAGAAAAGTCACTATGCAAAGCTCAGATCTTAGGAGTGGAGAGCCATGCTCTATCACCTGGAGGGGTGTGAAGGTAATTTCATGTGTCAACTTGTCTGGTCTATGGAGTGCCCAGATATTTGGTCAAGCATTCATCTGGGAGTATCTCTGGGGGTGTTTCCGGATTAAATTAATATCTAAGTTAGCAGACTGAACAAAGAAGATGGCCCTCTTTAATATGGATAGGTCTTGTCCAATCAATTGAAGACCTGGATAGAGCAAAAGGTTAAGAGGAAACTCCTCATGCTTGACCACTTGAGCTGGGACATTCACTTTTTCCAGCCTTCAGAATCTAACTGAAGCATCAACTCTTCTTGGATCTTGAGCCTGCCTGCTTTCAGACTGGAATCTACACCATCAGCTCTCATGGGTCACCAACTAGCCAGCTATAGATCTTGGGAGTGCTTAACCTCTATAATAGTGCAAGCTAATTCCTTGAGTAAATCTCTCTCTCTCTCTCTATCTCTCTCTCTCTCTCTATATATATATATATGTATTATATATATACATACATACATATATATAATACATACACACATATATATGTACACACACATAAACAAACATATATATATATATTTATATGTATGTGCACATATATATTTCAACTTCAGAAAGTAGAATAATTGGATTAATGTATGAGTTTATTTTGAGGCACAAAAACTGAAACCCAAGCATAGTTTCTTCATAACATGCATTTTCCACAAATTTTTGAAGTTTCTTCATATATGTATTTTTATATATAAGCTCATGAATATTTATTTTCTACTTTGAGTTATAATTCACTATCACTTTAAAAATTTTGCTGCCCAAATTGTCTCAGCTTTGTAGTGGAATAGCACTGCAATTTCCCCTTGGTGGTCAGGATCAATCGCCCCAAAACACAGAAACGCCCTTCTTTGCCTGTTGATTCAAAGGCATGAGGCACCCTAAGTAGCCAGCTGGCAGTCTTAACTTCCGATTCAGTGGAATCATCTGTGTCTCCCAGTGGATGCATTCCACCCTTTGGGACTAAGACCTCTGGGTCAGCAGAGCACAAGGTTTTGGAGACAAGGAGCACAAATTTACTAGAGTACCACTCCAGGTTCCATCTTTGATTCCCTCCCATGCATCCTCGGTATAGGAGAAACAGCTTTAATTTAGACCATACACAACCTCCTGGAGAAGCTTGCATCTGCCCTGCAAGGTATTGTCACTCAGGTGGCACTGTGGCTTCAGTGCTGAAGGCTTTCTTCAAAAGGCCACTCCACTGTTCCATCAAGCCAGCTGCTCCAGTAGTGGGGTGGTGGGGGGAGTACATGGTAAAACCAGCAAATTCCATGAACACAAGCTCATTACTGCCCTTATCTCACTGTGGAGTGAGATCTTGATTAGATGCAGTGCTATGTGGAATGGTAGTGGCTAAAGCATTCTATGAATCTATGGGTAGTTTTTTTTCTTTTTTAAAATTTACTATAGTGCATGTGTACCTGCTGGAGAGAGACAGAGATGGAGAGTGAAAGAGAGAGAAAGTGGGAAAGCACCCCACCCCAGGAGGGGTGGTCACAACATAATCCTTTCTCTACCACTCTCCTCTTAGAATTTTTGGCATGCACAGGCACATACCAGGTGTGTTCCTCAAGCCTCTAGGTCCAGGACTTGAACCACAAGGTCACCATATGGGGCCCAGCTGCCTTAACCACCACACTTCCAGCTGGTCCCACATAGGTGGTTATTTTAACAGATGCACTACATGCAGATCTGACAAATCCATATCCAGAATAAATGTCTATTTCAGAATAAACATCTATTTCAGTCAGAGGAAAGTACTGTCCCTTCCATGAGGGAAGCAGTCCAATATAATCAATCTGCCACCAGGTAGCTAACTGATAACTTCAGGAAATGGGTTCATAGCTGGGGCTCAGTGTTGATCTCTGCTGCTGGCAGATTGGGCACCCACCCAGCCATGGCCATGACCAGGACATCCTTGATGAGTGGGAGCCCATCTTGCTGAGCCTTTGTTTACCCCTACCACAACACCACTTTGTTCATGAGCCTATGGCTGATGACAGAGAGGCTGAGGATAGGGGTTGACTGGTATCCATAGAACAGGTCATTCAGTCCACTTGATTATTGAGACCCTTCTCTGCTGAGGTCACCCTTTGGTGAAAATCCTAAAACACAAATATAGTCACTTTTTTTTTCCATTAAGAGAAGCCTATCTCTATACATCTTCTATAGATTTCCAATTTTCCAGTCACATTCCTTCCAAGTCCAGACCATCTAGTCAAACTGTTGGCCACAGCCCATGAATCAGTATAACTGTACACTGCTATTTCTTCTTTGAGACAAAGTACACAGTGAGGCACACTGTTCAGAGTTCTTCCCACTGGGGGGACTTCCTTTTACTGCCATCCTTCAGGGATGTCCCAGAAAGTATAGAACTATAGCTGTCCACTTCTGTCCAGAACCATCTGTGAACCTGGTCCTAGTCTTCCCTGCTTCCATAAGTTGTTTATAGGGAAGTCCCTAGGAGGCCACAGGTACAGGCTGGAAGAGAAAAGGCAGCATAGCAGGAGTGGGGTCCAGGAACATTGGGCCACCAACTCCTGTAACTCACTTGTACCTTCAGTACCTGCTCAGGCCCAGTCACATATTTACCATTTCCATCTGATGATGAAGTGCCACTCAGTACACCCAACTCTACGGCCTGATGGTTGTTTTAGTGAGCTCAGGGTACTATAACAAAATGCCATAGTTGGGTAGTTTCTAAACAGACATCTATTTTTCACAGTTCTGGGGGCTAGAAATTCAAGATCAAGGTGCCAGCAGATTCAGTATTTGGTGCGACCTTGCTTCCTGGTTCATAGATGGCACTTTCTCATTGTATCCTCACAAAGTGGAAGATGCGATGGTGCTCCCTGGGGCCTTTTTATTTTATTTTATTTTGCAGAGGATGCATATTGTCTACAGAAATAACCAATTCTGAAGAAATAATCATTAACATGGTTATTTCTAAACACAAATATGTGTGACCACCACACTACTTTGTTCATGAACCCATGAGTGATGACAGAATGGCTGAGGGAAGGGGCCAACTCATGACTTCATCACCTGTCAAAGACCCCACTTCCTCTATCATTACCCTGGATTCAACACGACTTTCTCAGGGTGATCAGATACAAGGGCTTCTTTTATTTGTTTTTTAGAGTGAGAGACAAGGTTTGGAATTTAGTAAAAAAAGAGTTTTCCCATTGGTCTGGTCCAAAAAGTTAGGGCATCTGGAAGCAGGGGGCTTGAAGGTTATAGATGGGTTTTCTGTATTTCAGAAAATGATCAGTCAAGAGTGTACTTTAACAGAGATAAGGGGGCTTGCATACACCACAAGATACTGTCCCAAGGACAGGATATAGGAAGAGTCCTGTTATCAATGAGTCAAAATGGTCTGTTAACATTTGTGAGTGTGACTCACCCATCACAAAGATACTATGGCAGGGACAGGATGTAGGAAGAGTTCTGTTATCACCTGGGTCAAAATGACTTGTTAATGTTTGTGAGCATGATTCACCCCAGGCCCTCTGGAAGGGAACGCGGGAAAGTTTCTCAGAGATAAACTGAGAGAGAGAGAGGGAGGAAGTACACCTCTCCCCTGCAATGGAGCATGATCACACCACAATCCTTCCTCCTTAATTTCTCCATCCTATTGGGATTTAGGACATGCACACACGTGTCCAGCATATTTTTCAAGCTGCCAGGGCCAGGATTCAAACTTAAGTCAGCTATGTAGGATCCTTCTCCCTTAACCACTAGACTATTAGGCCAGTCTTGTGGAACTTCTTTTATAATGACTCTCATTCTGTTTGTGAAGACTTCACCTTCATGACTTAATCACCTGTAGTTTTTTTTCTTTTTTAAAATTTACTATAGTGCATGTGTACCTGCTGGAGAGAGACAGAGATGGAGAGTGAAAGAGAGAGAAAGTGGGAAAGCACCCCACCCCAGGAGGGGTGGTCACAACATAATCCTTTCTCTACCACTCTCCTCTTAGAATTTTTGGCATGCACAGGCACATACCAGGTGTGTTCCTCAAGCCTCTAGGTCCAGGACTTGAACCACAAGGTCACCATATGGGGCCCAGCTGCCTTAACCACCACACTTCCAGCTGGTCCCACATAGGTGGTTATTTTAACAGATGCACTACATGCAGATCTGACAAATCCATATCCAGAATAAATGTCTATTTCAGAATAAACATCTATTTCAGTCAGAGGAAAGTACTGTCCCTTCCATGAGGGAAGCAGTCCAATATAATCAATCTGCCACCAGGTAGCTAACTGATAACTTCAGGAAATGGGTTCATAGCTGGGGCTCAGTGTTGATCTCTGCTGCTGGCAGATTGGGCACCCACCCAGCCATGGCCATGACCAGGACATCCTTGATGAGTGGGAGCCCATCTTGCTGAGCCTTTGTTTACCCCTACCACAACACCACTTTGTTCATGAGCCTATGGCTGATGACAGAGAGGCTGAGGATAGGGGTTGACTGGTATCCATAGAACAGGTCATTCAGTCCACTTGATTATTGAGACCCTTCTCTGCTGAGGTCACCCTTTGGTGAAAATCCTAAAACACAAATATAGTCACTTTTTTTTTCCATTAAGAGAAGCCTATCTCTATACATCTTCTATAGATTTCCAATTTTCCAGTCACATTCCTTCCAAGTCCAGACCATCTAGTCAAACTGTTGGCCACAGCCCATGAATCAGTATAACTGTACACTGCTATTTCTTCTTTGAGACAAAGTACACAGTGAGGCACACTGTTCAGAGTTCTTCCCACTGGGGGGACTTCCTTTTACTGCCATCCTTCAGGGATGTCCCAGAAAGTATAGAACTATAGCTGTCCACTTCTGTCCAGAACCATCTGTGAACCTGGTCCTAGTCTTCCCTGCTTCCATAAGTTGTTTATAGGGAAGTCCCTAGGAGGCCACAGGTACAGGCTGGAAGAGAAAAGGCAGCATAGCAGGAGTGGGGTCCAGGAACATTGGGCCACCAACTCCTGTAACTCACTTGTACCTTCAGTACCTGCTCAGGCCCAGTCACATATTTACCATTTCCATCTGATGATGAAGTGCCACTCAGTACACCCAACTCTACGGCCTGATGGTTGTTTTAGTGAGCTCAGGGTACTATAACAAAATGCCATAGTTGGGTAGTTTCTAAACAGACATCTATTTTTCACAGTTCTGGGGGCTAGAAATTCAAGATCAAGGTGCCAGCAGATTCAGTATTTGGTGCGACCTTGCTTCCTGGTTCATAGATGGCACTTTCTCATTGTATCCTCACAAAGTGGAAGATGCGATGGTGCTCCCTGGGGCCTTTTTATTTTATTTTATTTTGCAGAGGATGCATATTGTCTACAGAAATAACCAATTCTGAAGAAATAATCATTAACATGGTTATTTCTAAACACAAATATGTGTGACCACCACACTACTTTGTTCATGAACCCATGAGTGATGACAGAATGGCTGAGGGAAGGGGCCAACTCATGACTTCATCACCTGTCAAAGACCCCACTTCCTCTATCATTACCCTGGATTCAACACGACTTTCTCAGGGTGATCAGATACAAGGGCTTCTTTTATTTGTTTTTTAGAGTGAGAGACAAGGTTTGGAATTTAGTAAAAAAAGAGTTTTCCCATTGGTCTGGTCCAAAAAGTTAGGGCATCTGGAAGCAGGGGGCTTGAAGGTTATAGATGGGTTTTCTGTATTTCAGAAAATGATCAGTCAAGAGTGTACTTTAACAGAGATAAGGGGGCTTGCATACACCACAAGATACTGTCCCAAGGACAGGATATAGGAAGAGTCCTGTTATCAATGAGTCAAAATGGTCTGTTAACATTTGTGAGTGTGACTCACCCATCACAAAGATACTATGGCAGGGACAGGATGTAGGAAGAGTTCTGTTATCACCTGGGTCAAAATGACTTGTTAATGTTTGTGAGCATGATTCACCCCAGGCCCTCTGGAAGGGAACGCGGGAAAGTTTCTCAGAGATAAACTGAGAGAGAGAGAGGGAGGAAGTACACCTCTCCCCTGCAATGGAGCATGATCACACCACAATCCTTCCTCCTTAATTTCTCCATCCTATTGGGATTTAGGACATGCACACACGTGTCCAGCATATTTTTCAAGCTGCCAGGGCCAGGATTCAAACTTAAGTCAGCTATGTAGGATCCTTCTCCCTTAACCACTAGACTATTAGGCCAGTCTTGTGGAACTTCTTTTATAATGACTCTCATTCTGTTTGTGAAGACTTCACCTTCATGACTTAATCACCTGTCAAAGATCCCACTTCTTTCGGGACCAGCACTTAGCGTAATGGTTATGTTGCTGGACTCCCATGTAGTTGACCACGGTTCGAGTCCCAGACCCAGTGGCTTAAACTCATGCCGGGTGCATGTGTATGTGTGCCCAAGATCCTGAGAGGAGAATGGAGGAGAAGGGATTGTGGTGTGGCCATCCCCCCTGGTGGGTGATTTATTGCTTTCTGTCTCTCTCTGTCTTTCTGGCGCACTCACACGCCCTCTAGCAAAAGACCTCTCCAAAAAAAAAAAAAAGATCTCACTTCTTCCTATCATCACCCTGTGTTCAACATGTGAATTTTAAAGAGACATGAACATGGAGTCCATAGCAGTCTGTCAGACAAGTCTCAGTTCATGGTGGCATGATTGGACTTTTCTTCAGAGACCTGCAAATGAGTGAAATAAAAATGACTAGACAGAGATTAAATAGTTTGGACTTTGCAACAGGCACTGAAAATGATGAAAAATGATAGTTTCTATGATATGATTTTCAAGTAAACCTAATAGAACTTGTTGATAGATTTTGGATTTGCATAGGGAAAAAGAAAAGAACAAAAGATGCTTCCTAAATTCTTGACCCAGTAAATGGATGCCACATATTGACATGAAGAAGAAAAGCAGAGAAGGAAGACTGGGGTAAAATGACTTTGAAATTACAACTTTCTCTTTTGGCCAAAACATCCATATGGAGCTATCACATCAAATGAGTAAGTCCGCACTTGAGTGAGAGGGCCAGGTTGGACATATATTAGGAATTTACTATTTTTTAAACTTATTTCTTTCATTAGAGAGAGAGAGAGAGAAAGAGATAAGCACCCTCAGGGTCCCACACCACAATCCCCACCCTCCCCTCCCAGCCTTTCCAGCAAGACAGCATCACAGGCACACACACCTGGCATGTGTGAGCTGACTGGGAGATCAAACCTGAAATCTTCCATGCAAATCCAGCATCCTAGAGTAGCACATCCCTACTGTACCTCCAAGCCAGCCCTGGAATTTATTATTAACTAGAGGTTTATGGAACCAGAATAGGAATGTCAATAGAGAAGGAAAACAAGTGTTAGGATAGTGTCAACAAATTAGGTCAATATAGGTAGATTCCTGAATGATCTGTTGAGAAAATTAACTTTTCCCTTCACAGCAGAGAAAAGTCAATGGACTTTTCTTTTCGGAGAGGTTTTTGCTATAGGGCGCATGTGCTCACCAGACAGACAGAGAGAGACAGAGAGACAGAAAGCGAGAAATCACCCCCCAGGGGGGATGGCCACGCCACAATCCCTTCTCCTCCGTTCTCCTCTCGGGATCTCAGGCATGCACATACACATGCCCAGCATGAGTTTTAAGCCACCGGGTCTGGGACGCGAACCGCAGTTGACTACATGGGAGTCCAGTGTCATAGCCATTACGCTAACTGCTGGTCCCAATGGACTTTTCTATGTAAGAAATTGACTTAATGTTTTTTAGGTGAATAATCAATTGTATGATGATAAATGTTTAACAATCCTCTCTCAGAGTGGGGAAGTATGATAGATGGGTTTAGATAGTATTTCCCCCATACAGATACAACTGATGCACATATGAATTTGAGAAAAGAGTAAAGTACAATAAAAACAATCAGAAAGTTATGAGGTTTGAGTATTGCTTTCATTGTTAAAATTATTTATTTGGGGCTAGCAGATGGCATAGCAGTTATGTTGCTGGACTCCCACATAGCCAACCGTGGTTCAAGTCCTGGACCCGGTGACTTGAAACTCACACTGGGTGCATGTGCATGCATGCCAAGATCCCAGGAGGAGAATGGAGAAGGGATTGCAGTGTGACCATTTCTCTTGGGAGGAGATTTCTCACTTTCTGTCTCTCTGTCTCTCTCTGTCTCTCCAGTGAGCACGCATACCCTATAGCAAAATTTTCTAAAAAATAAAAGGCATTAAAATTACTTATTTATTTGTTGGTTTATGGGGATTATATTAGTTTTTTCATTTCTTGAGAGAGAAGTACCCTACACAGAGGCTTACACTTTTTTTTTTTTTTTTTTTTGGAGAGATTTTCACTGTAGGGCGCGTGCGCTCGCCAGACAGACAGAGAGAGACATAGAGACAGAAAGCGAGAAATCACCCCCCAGGGGGGATGGTCACGCCGCAATCCCTTCTCCTCCATTCTCCTCTCGGGATCTTGGGCACGCACGCACACGCGCCCAGCGTGAGTTTTAAGCCACCGGGTCCGGGACACGAACCGCGGTCGACTACGTGGGAGTCCAGCGACATAGCCATTACGCTAACTGCTGGTTCCCAACAGAGGCTTACACTTTAATCCTCCTCCCTAGCCGTCCCAGCCAGCCCGGGTCATAGGCACCAGAGCCCAACACTTTCAGGTCAACCCAGAAACCAAACCCGGATCTTTAGTAAGAATACAGCATTGGTGGAGCAACATGCCCCCACTGCACTACCAAACTGGTCTACTGTTTAGGTTTTAATAGTGTCTGTGTTGAACGAATGGCTCACAATGCCTGAGCCCAGGGCCACCTCTCATGAGTTGGCACTAGGCTCCCATAGCAGCAGCAGCCCAGCGGGGCACAGCAGGTTACTTTGTAAGAGAAATAAGGATTTCTTGTTTGTGAGCTGAGTAGCCAGACTCTGCTAAAAACTAACCTGCAGTTTCTAGGTTAAGTGCTCCCTTACTACTAAAGGAAATCAAAGAAGCTGAGTTGTTTATTTAAAAGGAACTCCTCTAGAGACTCCAAAGTTCCCCCCCTCAAGTAACTGCCAAGTTCTGAGCAGGAAGGGGTGCTGGAGGCTATCCTGCTGGTTGCATGCGAGGTAGAGTGAGAGCAGCAGACAGGGTTGGCTGACACCCAGCTGGAGACCCTCTCCTGAGACAGCCCATTGTCCTCTGAGGGCCACCATCAAAGCTAGAAGCCAATACCCCGTCTGTACTGACAGGCCACCACAGCTCACACTGGGAAAGGGCTTCCCTAACACCATTTTTTTTTTAAGTTTACTGTTGGGTATGTGCGCTCACCAGAGAGAAAAAAAAGAGAAATCACCCCCAAGAGATATGGCCACACCACAATCCTTTCTCTTCCATTCTCCTCTAGGGATTTTGGGCACACACACAGAGCATGATTTTCAAGCCACATGGTCTGGAATTTGAACTGCAAAGTCAGTCATGTGGGATCAAGCCCTCATGCCACCCTTTATCCTCCATGCCACCTGCTGGTCCTTAATACCATTTTTCCACAAGCTTTTCAATGTCCCCTTGTACACTAGCCATCTTACTGAGTCTACCCCATGATTCTGGGAGGGAAGCAATACAGCCCCTCCTGATCAGAGAAGGTCGCACAGGCTCAGTTGCGAACTCTGAGAGCAGAAAGCCAGGTCTTAAGTCATGGCGATTCCTGGAATATTTTCAGCAGTTTGGCTTTCTGGGTATAATTGTATTTGCTTGTAGGGAACAATTGAAGGAGTGAGAGCAGCTTTTAAAGCTAGATTTGGAACACAAATAGCTGATTTATGTAATTAGCCCATGTGCAATTACATGGAACTCCATCGAGTGGCTCTTTCGTGAACCAGATTGGCACCACCTGATCCTTATAAACATAAATAGATCAAGTTGTTAAGTAACAAGTAATTAAAGGGAGCACATGATATTCTTTCTGGGCGATTCAGACTACCCACGTTTGATCTGGTTTCTGTACTGTTCAGTCAAATCAGAAAGAGGTGGAGTGTGGCTTTCAACATGACATGCTCCAGGCCTGGGCTGAATGGAGGGTGAGACATGAGCATCTTTGCGATCCCATCCAAAATCACAAACCAGGCAGAGAGTGGAAAGAGCACTGGGTGGTCGTGGTTTTAGTGTCCCTCAGAGCAACCCACTCTTCCTAAGCCACACTGATACAAACATTTGCAGCCAACTCAGCAGAGCAGACAAATTTTCATATGTAAAGAGCTCATCATACAAATCTTTAAGAAAAATATGAACATCCGAATATTTACGTTGTCAAAGGATACAGAGTTGAACCCCAAGAGAAGTACAAATGATGAGTAAGCATGTGATAAGATTAAAGTTCACTAGTAAGCCAGGAGATATATAATAAGAGATTTCTTTTGTTGTACATCCATCTGGCAATGATTTACAAGTTAACACTGTGTTTGCTTTTACCCTTCGTGAGACCCCACTGAATGACCCTGTAAAGGCATAGAAAAGAGTAACTCTCAGCATTGAAGAAGAAAGGGAAGGCGGCCCCGGGCTTGTGATGACCTAAGACAGACACCAGTGGGAAGGTACCTGGGGAAGGGCAGAGAGAAGACAGTCGCAGTGAGGATTGCCCTAGGAGCAGTTGGCGCTGAGCACTCAGGGTCAAGGTCAACCCCTTGGGGTCAGTTTTTTTTAGTAGATTCCAAGAGTGGGATTGAAATGGGTGTGGGGAGCAGTAGAACTCCTGGCTTTTAAGTATCTTCCACATCTACATAGACAGCGGTGCTTATGTGAGCCACTCACCCCAAGACAAATCTCCCAGGCTCTTCTTTGAAGTAATGATCTTGTGGGGAGTTCTGAGGCATCAGAGTGGGTGCTGGTACTAGCTAAGCCCAACCCTTCTGAGTTCCCATTAGGTGACTGAATGAGAAGCTGCCAGCCCCGGCTCCCATGCATCCCGACCCACAGTAGGTGCAGGTCAGCTAGAAGGTCCCATGGAAGAGGCATGGCCACTGTAACTCCAGGACAGCAATGCAGGATAAAAGCCACATCAGAGAGGACGAAGAGGCCAAACACCCACAGGAACTTGAAAGGAG
>NW_006204006.1:1450528-1457074 GCF_000334495.1 Tupaia belangeri chinensis | reverse complement strand
AGAGTGCTAAACAGCACGAGAGATTGTGTTCCAGAGGTATTCAGGAAGTGTGATGGACATATAAAAACAGGACACTGTGAACACAGAGTACTCAGAGAACAAGAAAGGCGTTTTAGATGTGAAATCGACTGTGTTACTAAAACAGGAGCCAAAAGACAGAACAGAGAATGTGAGTATGAGAGAAAGGGCTAAGAAGAGACAGAAGACTCGTGCTGAGTGTCCTAATTGGGCTAAAAGGGAGGGCTCTAAGATCCATGAAATAGCAGGGAATCTGCGGGTGCAAAAGGCCACAGTAGTTGAGATGCATTTATCCGTTTCTTTTTCTGCTGTACTGTGAGAACCGGGAGTGGGGGAGGGTGTAAAGAGAAGATTCTAGGCGCTTCCACAGAGGAAAGCAGATCTCTGCAAAGATACCAGAACTAAAGGGTCTCCAGAGTGTTCCCTAGTCATTCTACTGATAGGTTCTCAATGCAGTTCAGCCTGTTCTCAGTCAGGTCTGGGAGCTCCCTAAGGTGTTGCAGGGATACGAAACCTCCAAAACTGCATTTGTTCTGCATCCTTTCTTAGGAAGTTACTTGAAAATAAAGAAGGCTAAAAATCCCAGTGTTGGCTGTCTGGAGTGGATTCCCAAGCCCAGAGAGGAGTGAAGCCCACTGAGGACTGTGATTCGTGAGGAGAGGGGTAGAAAACAGGCTGTGTGGGCAGGAACAGCTTTGCACAAAGCACATTCTTCTCTTTCAGTAAAGGATGGAAAAGGAATCTCCTGAAAAACGTAAGGCTCTGCTAAAGTTGTATCGACTAGAAAGACCCTAAAGAACAGACTGCAGCAGGATCAGACTTTGCATGACGCAGTGAGTGCAAGAAAAGAGGCTCTTGACCACTGAACCTCATCTTTATTTCCACAGATTCACCCTCTGGGGCTGTTTGACTGGGTTCTGTCTTTCTGGGGATTGGGACCTGGGATTGCGTAAGTGGTGAGTGAACAGTTCTGAACCTCTCTCTCTTCCACTCTTTTCTCTCACTCACCTGGCTTCTCCATAGCTCCAGCAGAGATCTTGCAGATTGGCCTCCATCCACTGTCTCCACTCTCCACAGCCCAGGGCTCTGATGACAGTACAGCTCCCCACCTAGCTAAGCCCCTCCTTGCCCAGAGCACATACAGAGAGGCCAGGCCCAACCAGCACTGCGCCTACCGGGACAGAGGCCTGCACCATGGATCTTGCACCTGAGGCTTGTTATGTCTCCCTTCCCACCGGTATTTTCTATTTTCTCTGTCACTGGATCAAAGAGAGGTTTAAAGCATGTGTTTGCTTTGCCACATTGACCAATAAGTACTTGCTTATTGATTTTTAAACTTCACAATCAATTAGACATAATGCACAGAGCACTCAACTGCAGTTACTGAAAAGGCCAAGATGTTATCAGCCAGGACAGGCTAAAAGTGGAGAGATGGCCAAGTTAACCCAAGAGATGATGAAGAGGAGGTAGATCTCAGTCAGTGAGCTGAGATCGCATACCCAGCAGCAAATAAGATCCCACCCCGTGAATGGGTTGAGAACAGTTGACCGAGACCAGACTAAATGAAGCCATCACCATGAAACAGTAGGAGTGAGGACCGCCATGGGATGTGTTGGGAGTAACTTGATCCTAATCTTTGAAGTCAATGTCATTGCTGTCAAGAGATACTGTCAAAGCGTGGTAAACTGGGGAGCTAGGAAGCAAATATTTTTAGAGGTGTGGATATAACCACAGTACCAAAAATAATAACAATAATACAGCTGTCAGAGGTCTCTGGAGAGCTGAAACCCGGTCCTTATCATAAGGACATTTTTCTGCTGTTTCTTTTTACCTCCCATGGCCATTCTTTACTGAGATTACACATGCACATGCACACACACACGCAGACTCATGCACGAGTATTAATGTGCAACCCTAATACTCGGGATGAGAGGGATTCTCTCCCACACCTATGAGGAGGTGCAACTTGGACTATTCCTCGTGAAAAGCAAATCGACAATATGTAAAAAGAGCTTTAACGTGATTATAAACTTTGATCAGTAATTCTATTTCCCAGCATCTATTTAAGGAAATATTAGAAGTACAGAAAAACCATTTTCATAAGAGAATGTCCCTACAGTAATAGAAATCCAGAACAACTTAGATGCCTAGTACCAGGCAATGGCAGCCTGGTAGATCCAGCATGGCACACCACACTGTCGTAGGCTGAGATTCACTGTGAAGACATTCTTATGTCATTCACTACATTTTTTAAAAAGCAGGGAATATGCACGTGCAGTACCTATGGCTATCACAGTCTGGTGGTATCACCGACGATGTAAACTTCACAGTTTTCTCCCTTCATTTTCTAGTCTTATAATAAGAAACAAATAATTCACTTTATTTCTAAAAGTGTACAATCTGCCTTGTGGTTTATGTTGTTTTCAGAGATACTGATGCAAAAAGAGGAGCTTTGGGGCCTCTACATGACCCATAAGGGCTGCTATGTTTATAGGTACGGGGTGAAGGAACTGCCTCCTCTGAGAGTCTTGAAAATCAAGATGAGAGGGAGATTAATAAGAGAAAACTCATAAAGATGTAGTTAACATATACATATGTAGATGGAAGCCTTCAGATTGAAGACCCAAAGATGCAGAGGGAGCCATTTGATTTTCTATGAGGTTTAATGAAGCAGGGACAGCCACGTAGAAATGTGATTAGACAAAAAGAATCTGAATTCACGGAAACCGTCAGTGTGGAAACCTAGCAAGGCCTGTCGGTCTAGATTCTTCTTGGCCTCTCTGTGCAGTGATCCTTCCTCCCAGGAATGGTGCAAGACCCCTTCTAAATCAGAGTCTTATGACCTTACAATCAAACGAGGTCAGTCAAAGAATTTCTTACACTCTCATAGGCATGGGAAAGTTACAACAGTATTTCTAGGTTTTATGGTTGGTTTTGGAGAAAAGGGGTTCTGGTTCCTTGGGAAGAAGGATTTTGGTTTCAATGGCTTACCTCAGAGGAAAATGAGGGGCAAGAGACAGGACGAGGGCAGGAGGAAGGCAGAGAGAAATTCTACTTCCAAGGATTGCACTTTTAGGTGAGTCACCTCCTGAGGCCACCAGGAGAATAATTTGGCCTTTGATGGATCCAAATTAGAGTCAAGCGTTGGGTTACATGGGCGCTTCACCAGCAGGACAGAGGCACAGACAGTATGGCTGCTGCATGGCCACTGGGCACTGTACATCATGCTGGCAAAACAGAGTGAGGTCCTCTCACAGAAGCTGCCAACACCAGCATTAGGGAGGTAAGGAACAAGATGCTAAACTAAAGGAATCCACAGTATCTGCTAAAGTAGGGAAACAGTCGTGCATTCAGAAATTTGTGGACCTTGGCCTGCGCCACATGTAGAGAATGCCAAGCTCATGTCAAGATGCCACGATAGGGACCAGCAGTTAGCGTAATGGCTATGTCCCTGGAGTCCCACGTAGTCGACCGCAGTGCGCGTCCCGGACCCAGTGGCTTAAAAATCACGCCAAGAGCATGTGCGTGCCTGCCTGAGATCCCGAGAGGAGAATGGAGGAGAAGGGATTGCAGCGTGGCCACCCCCCCTGGGGGGGGATTTCCTGCTTTCTGTCTCTATGTCTCTCTCTGTCTGTCTAGCGAGCGCACGCCCCCTATAGCAAAAATCTCTCTCAAAAAAAAAAAAAAGATGCCACGATAGGGACCAGCAGTTAGCGTAATGGCTATGTCCCTGGAGTCCCACGTAGTCGACCGCAGTGCGCGTCCCGGACCCAGTGGCTTAAAAATCACGCCAAGAGCATGTGCGTGCCTGCCTGAGATCCCGAGAGGAGAATGGAGGAGAAGGGATTGCAGCGTGGCCACCCCCCCTGGGGGGGGATTTCCTGCTTTCTGTCTCTATGTCTCTCTCTGTCTGTCTAGCGAGCGCACGCCCCCTATAGCAAAAATCTCTCTCAAAAAAAAAAAAAAGATGCCACGATAGTTTGCTGCAGCAGAGCTGCTGCTATGCCGAAGACAGTTTGTGGGTAATGGTCTGAGCTGGGGGCTGGGGGGCAGTCCTTGCTCGTTTTTTGTGTCACCCTCCTGCTGTGAGGCAGAGATGGGTAACTGGGGACAGAGAACGTGTTGTCTCCCCCACCCCCCAAAAACAACTCTGGGCTCCATACTGTCTGTCCCTTTGCAGAAAATGTCTGTGGCCTCCTGCCATGGGAAAGGCAAAGGGGAAGGACAACAGATCCAGGTTCTCCAGACCAGGTATTAGAGCCAACAGCAAGAAGAAAGAGACCTGGAAGCCAGGTGTGTTCTCAGCCTAAGCCAGAGGAATTGCCAGGTGAGTCATCAGGTGTTGAACAGAAAGAAGTTTCTCCAAAGTGATCACCTCCACACAAGTAGGTGTGGGAAGGGAGAGGTGAGAGGTTTGGGGAGGGTGGGGCCTAGAGCAAGCTGAGGACAATTGGAAACCTGCATCTGATTTACGTGTAGGATGAGAGGGAGAGGGGCCGGTCTCGGGAGTTTACAGCCCAGCCAGGAATGAATGAACGGGAAGGTGGTAAAATCCCCTCCTGGCACCAGATGGGAAAGGACATGTCTGAGTAGGGACAAGGGGCCGTGGCCTCCGCAGCCCTGAGCACAGCAGCCTGGGCCCCTTGCAACAGCCTCAGAGAAGACACATGGACCTGCACTCGAGAGTGTAAATAGAAATCACAGGAGGCCATTTTTCTGGATAGAGCTCCTGCCCTAGGCCCTAACAGGCTGGACCAAAATGGAGTCACTAATATAAAATGGCATATCAACATACTGAAGCCAAGAGAGCTCAAAATAGAGTTTTCCCTGAAAACAGGAGATTCCATTCTGCCCGACTCAGCCCTATCAGGGAATTAAATGTGTACACATCATGTGATTCTCTCAGGAATGTCACTGAGATACTCAAGATGCTATCTAGGAAGGCACACAAGATAATCTCTCTGTGAAAACTCATGTTTCTGGAGGCCATGGTTGTTTGGGGAAATTCACTGGCTTTGAGAACTCAGAGGGATGGTGCATTTTATGTCAAGGTACATGAGAAAGAACTAGGATAGCCCAGACTTCAGATCATTGAGAAGGTTCAGTTGTGAAGGCAGGACCCTAAATTCTCACCTTGGCCAAAACTTTACCATGTCCTTATTGGTTAATTGTACTCTCAGGGCAGTGCTGTAGGGACCAGCAAGACAACAGCTTAATCCAAAGGCAGCATTTTATGGTTGCTTTTTGGTCTTACGTGTTCTTTTTAAAATTCCTACCTCTAGAAATGTGGACCTCCATCTCCTAGATAAATCACTCTGTCACAGAACACAATTTCAGTTCAGGAATTAAAACATTAGGCACAGAGATCACCACACCACCCATCCAGATATTCTCTGGTAAAGGCCACAGTAGGGTCTTCATGCTCCTGGCACAGGCCTGAGGCTGACTCTATACCTCTCACACCCCAGTCAGAGTGGGCCCATTGTCTACTCCTCTGGGTTGCATGGAGACCACAAAGTCCAGCTCACACCCTGGTCATGGGGGCCATGCCACAGGCTCCCTTTCCTGCTGGGCTCCAAACCCCTGCCACAGCTACAGGAGATCCAATAGGACAGGCTTTGGAGGTCTCCAGAGAAGGGAATCATCAGAAATCCAGGCTTGAGGTCCACACTCAGGGCTTTTTCTGCTCATCCGGGTTACCTTCATGCAAGCAGAATCTCAGGTCACCGCCATGCAGTGGCAGCTGTGGGTCCCTGTTGCTGGACCCCTGGGGCTCTCCTAGAGCTTGGATATTCAGAGTGGCTCTCTATCTCAGTCCAGATATGGTCTGAGTCAAGGTAGACCCAGACTCTCCCCAACCCCAGTCATTACACTGAGCAAGCAAGGAGGTTCTTGACCTCCTTTGGGGGCCCTTCTGGCTCTCCTCCATACCCTCTCTGTAGGCTCCCTCTGGACAGTGAACTCTATACCTTTGCATCCCAAGTCTTACTTGGATCTTTGTCCATTTGATCACAGGATCATCAGTACCACCTCGGGAAATACCAGGCTCTTCCTGCATGCTTTCATCTCCCCTCAACCCTTCTCTAGCCCACATCTCAGCACTGGAATCTTCAGGGGCTCCAACTATGAGCTTTCTCCTGGGTGTGGCTCGGCACCACCAGCGTTACCCATGGGTGTGCCCACCTGTAAGTCTATGAGCCTGCCTTCTCTGTGGTGTCATGGTCCCTGTTAGCATCTTCATCCTTTTTCCTAGTCAGTCATTTAGGAGCTCAGAAGAGAGCCTCATGAGTAAATGGAAGATCCACAAAATAAGAAAAAAATCACTGTGCAGAGCAGGCTCTGGGCCCGGCCTGGTGGTACAGTCAGTGGCAAACTGAACTGCAACACAGAAAGCCATATCGCCGACTGCCAGTTCAAGTCCCTAGGTCAGCATGAAAACAGGCCAATACCCATGTGTGCACTTAGGATCCTAGAGAGCTAGAGGGCAAGGGAAGGGAGGGTACAGCATGATGAGATCCTGCTGGGTAT
>NW_006204006.1:1444169-1450497 GCF_000334495.1 Tupaia belangeri chinensis | reverse complement strand
TTCCCTCTCACTCTATCTTGCACATGCACACTCTATTGCAAATAAATAGCAGGCTCTGCAGGTTGTGGCCAGGAGGTCCTGGCTAAGTCTCTTCACCTTCTCAGGAGCCGAGTCCCCATCAGTCAACCACAGGGACTAGTCAAAGCCTGAGTAGCTCCCAAGAGGTTTGTGAGAGGTAAGTGTCTGTTCATGCTGTGAGTCAAGTGCTAGGATTTGATTTTTGTACCACTGAATCACTCCATTCAGCTTCTCTTATAGCGATGAAGATAATAATGAGCCTGAAGTTGCAAAATCTGAATTGTATTACAACTTTCTTCTCTAGTTCCTACAAGGAGACCAGACAGGATATTTATCGCCAGTACAACCTTGTAGTAAAACCCTACCTGTATGTGCACTGTTGATCATCTAATTCTGTTGTATATGATGAAGTCAATCAGTTAAATGGTGGAGGCAACTTTCTTTTCATTTCGTGATGAGATTTTTATTATTCAGGATTATAGCACAAAAATCGAGAGGTTTATTTTGAATGAGATGCAATTTCTTCCCCCAGAATTCACTTAAAATGTTTCATAATCTATTTTAAATTCTAATTTGAAAAGTCATCTCCATGCCAGCAACTATCCTGCAGAGACACCCAAATTGGCGATTGGCATAAAAAGAAAAACCAGACATATCTTTGTAAGTTAGAAAAATGTGAATGATAAAATTGCCATTCTTTTTTCAGGAAGTAGCACATGCAAATTTTTAAAAATAAAAATAGTCTTACATGGTGAATCTCAAAATATTCAAAAATTACATGTAAAAGAAAAGAAGTTACCTCTAATCTTATCATTACGAGATAACAATTCTCAGCATATTGGCAGATTTCCTTCCAGTTTTCCTTCTACAAAATAAACATGTATTATTAGCTACACACCATAGCAATAGCATACTAATGTCCCCCCAGAGCTGACAATTGTAGGTTTCAGATATTTCATAAACAATTGTATATCAGGTCAGCTGATGACACGGAGTTTAAGGTGCTGGATTTCACATGGCCGGCTGTCCGATTCAAGTCCTGGACTGACAGCTTGAAAATCATACCAAGCACATGTGCATGCATGCCTAAAATCCCAAGAGGAGACTGGAGGAGAAGGGTTTGTAGCATGGTCCTCCTCCCTGGGGGGTGATTTCTTACTTTCTCTCTCTCTTTCTGTCTCTTTCTCTCTCTCTCTCATATATGCTCTCTATAGCAAAAACTAAGGAGAAAAAAAAGGTGGCATGTCAGCTTTCAGGTGAGCAAATAGTACTACCTTACTGTGATTTAAATTTCCACTTTCCAGATGTCTGAGGAAGTATGTGTCATACATCTGTTGCTTATTCTGATAGTCTCTTTTAAAGTGTCTGCTTAAATTCTTTGCTATTTTTCTATTGTATTGTCTTCTCATTATGTTTTCTTTTTTATTTTTAATATTACATTTAATCACATATATCTTTCAATGTTAAACATTTCTTTTTCCAGCACAATTACCATGCATATCATATCAGTCAAGACAAAGACATTACTATCCACATTATCATCATCCAATAGTTTTTCATTTTTTCCAGATTATTATTATTGTTATTATTTGTTCTCATTTTTTAAAACATTCAATCACTATACATCATTGGGCTTGTAAAAGGAATTTACCTAACATTAAATACTTCTCAGACTAGTCCAGTTGAGAATACTACACATGTTATCATCAACAGGTAATAAACCATTTCTGTGTCCCACGAATGTCATGCCTCTCTATTTGTTCTCATGCTATCCTTCTCTATAGTCTTCTCTTCCCCCTGCTCCCATTCCACACTGTATTCAGCATCCATAACTATTTTCACTGCTTTTATTCCCTTGAATATTTCAATCTATACCATAGAGTGAGGATAGTCAGTATATATTAAGTGAATACATGCAATATCTTTCTTTCATAGCCTGGTTAGCTTCCCTCAGCAATAAATCTTCCATATTTGGCCATTTTCTATCAAATACCAGGGTCTTGATTTTTATGGCTGAATAGTATTCCATAGAGTATGCGTGCCACACTTTTTCCATCCATTCATCCTATTTGTGGACATTTGGGTTGGTTCCATGTCTTAGCAATCATGAATAATGCTGCAATAAACATTGATGTGCAAGTGCTTTTCTGAGCATTCTCCTGTCCTTTGGGTAGATACCCAGAAGTGGGATTGCTGAATCAAATGGTAGTTCTATCTGTAGATCTTTCAGGAACTTCCATATTGTTTTCCACAGTGGCTGGACCAATTTACTTTCCTATCAACAATATAGGAGAGTTACCCTTTCACCACAACCCCACCAACACTTAACATCTTTTGTACTTTTAATCTTCGCCATTCTGACAGGGGTTAGGTGGTATCTCGTTGTGGTTTTAATCTGCATCTCCCTTATAATGAGGAATGTTGAGCATTTTCTCATATGCTTTTTGGCTGTTCATATATCTTCCATAGAGAGATTTTTGTTCATCTCATTTTCCCATATTTTAATTGGGTTGATAATTTTTTTCAGATAAGCCACTTGAGTTCTCTCGGTTTTCTGGTTACCAGCCCTTTATCTGAGGCATATATTACAAAAATATTCTCCCATTCTGAGGGTTGTCAATTTACACTAATTACTGTGTCTTTGTCTGTGCAGAAACTTCTTAATCTGATATAGTCCCACTTGCCTATTTTAGGGATTATTGCCTGTGCTTTGGGAGTCTTGTTTAAGAAGTGTTTGCCTACCCTAAGGTTTCCCAGAGTTTCCCCAGTGTTTTCCATGAGTAGTTTTATAGTTTGAGATCTAAGGTTCAGTTCTTTGATCCATTTTGAGTTGATTTTTGTTAAACGCAAAAGATGGGGATTCGGTTTCATCTTTCTGCAAGTGACCACTCAGTTTTTCCAGCACCATTTGCTAAAGAGGTTTTCCTTTTCTCAATGGATTGACTGGTACCCTATATCAAATATCAGTTGGCTATAAGCTTTGAAGTTTATTTCTGGGGTATCTATTCTATTCCATTGGTCCATCTGTCTGTTTTTGTGCCAGTACCATGCTGTTTTGATTATCACAGCTTTATAGTATATTTTGGAGTCAAGGAGTAAGATGCTGCCCACTCCACTCTTCTTGCACAGGATTGCTTTGGCAATACGAGGTCTTTTATGATTCCAGACAAATTTTATGATTTTCTTCTCTAAATCTGTGAAGGATGTCTCTGGTAATTTGATTGAAATTGCATTAAATATGTAGATTAACTTGTGTAGAATTTCCAATTCAATTGTATTAATTCTTCCAATCCAAGAACATGGAATGTCTTTCCACTTTTTTGTGTTCTTTTGAATATCTTTTTTGAGATTTTCATAATTTTCTTTGTAAAGGCTTTTGGCCTCCTTAGTTAGGTTTATCCCTAGGTATCATGTACATTTTGTGGCTATGGCAAAAGAAATTCCTTTCTTCAGATCTACTTTGTTCAATTTGTTCAAATATAGAAGTGCTATAAATTTTTGGATATTGATTTTGCATCCTGAAAATTTACTATATTCATTTGTTACTTTGAGAAGTTTTTTCATGAAAACTTTTGGATCTTCTAAGTATACCATTATGCCATCTACAAATAAAGATATTTTCAACTCTTCTTTGCCTTTTTGGGTGCCTTTTCTTCTCAATAGAGTAACAGAAGTTCTTTATATATTCTGAATACAAGTCCTTTGTCAGTAAAGTCTAATTCTCACTATTTGGGGTAGTTACATTCCGTAAAGTCACTGAGAATGCTAAACTATCAAATAATGATATTAGTGCTCCTAGTAAAAAATATGTATATCGCTAGCTTCCTACTAGCTGTGGTCACAAGACTTTCATCAACCAAAATAGTGTTTCCATGTATAGATTCATTTGCCAATAGCCTCAAAAAAAAAAACAAAAAAAAAAAACAAAAAAAAAAAAAAGCCAATCTCATCAGCTTTAAAAACCTGCTCTCCTTAGGCCAGCAGGTGACATGGTGGTAAAGATGCTGGACTTCCACATAGCCAACCACAGTTCAAGTCCCAGACCTGGCAGTTTGAAACTCATGTCGGGCACTTGTGCATGTGTCCCCAAAATCCCAGTAGGAGAATGAAGGAAAGGGGATTGTGGATGGCCATCCTCCCTTGAGGTGATATCTCACTTTCCATCTCACTGTCTCTCTGTCTCCAGAGAGCACACACACCCTATAACAAAAATATAAGGAAAAAATAAGTCAATAAAACCTGCTCTTCCATATATACTTTTTCCTATGTAACATTTAGCAGGTATTTTTACAAGTCTTTCCCAACCCCCTGATCTGTAGAAACTGCCTCACCTGCAAGTTTATTTTCCATACTGTATTGCCTTTTGAAATGTGCAAACCAGCCAGCATTAGCTAAGAAGGACTGACCAATGTGCAATCTGAGCAGTGTGACTACAAACTTCTTTAGCTTATAGCCTCACAACAATGCTATCCACTGCACTTTTCATGAATTTACACATTTTCCATCTTTTCACTCTCTTCATCACACACTATAGATATTACCTTAGCACATTGCAGAACAGCCACACATACAGATTAGTACATTTTCTCTTCCTTTTCTAGATGTACTGTGTTGAATTCTTCATTCATTAACATCAAACTGAGAGTCATCAGCACTATAGCTTACACCTGAATGAAGTTTATCTAACACGTGTATTTTCCCATAATGCACATCACAGCTTCCTTGCACTTAGGAACACTAGAGAACACTTCAGCACACAGTAGAGGTCTTTTTATTTTATGACGGAGACCGTATGAACTGACCAGAGAGAAAGACAGAGACAGAGAGAGAGGGAGAGGGAGTAAGTACTCCTCAATAGGGCAATCTCTTCTCCATATGTTAAGCCATCCATATATCCCAGGAATACATTCCACTTTTTCATAGAGTATAATCCTTTTAACATGTTGTTGAATTTAGATAGTTACTATTTTGTTGAGTTTTTTTTACATGGGTCTTCATCAAGGTTATTGGTCTCTAGTGTTAAGCAGACTTCACTCTCCAGGCAGGTCTCCAAACACCTCACAATGCATAAGTATCACTCCTGGGGGAAGACTCTGAAAATGCCTTGCTAATTTCTGCTTAGATTCCTAGATCTGGCAGGAGGCCATGCATAAACCCAGTTGACAGAGTATGAATGCAGTGAAACAGAACACTCACATACACACAAAAAAAATCATACAGAGCAACTTTATTCTTATAAGTAGACAATGAGAATCAACAGAAGCCTGGGATCCATGGTGAACCAGTCTCCAAGATTCAGGAAAGCTGCCCAGGGTAGACAATCTCCTGTGTACATGCCCACTTCACAGTGCAGCTGCAGGACCCTAAAATCAGTCTGTTGTAGGCTTTCATACCCTGGGAGAGAGTGAGATTGCTGAGTTCAAGTGTCATAGGACATTCTGTCCTAGAGAAATAAGGACCGAGCTCAGGCTATTCCAGATAGTGTCTTCCTACTTCAGGACGCTGCATTCTCAGCATCTACAATTATCCTGAGAACTGTAAGTGGGAGAACTGGATCAGCCAAGGCCATCTGCGAGACCCCTCACCCTCCATCTATGTTTTTTTTGTTTTTTGGGGTTTTTTTGTTTTTATTTTTTGTAGTATCTTCATCTGGTTTTGTATCAGGATTATTCCAACTTCATAAAATGAGTTAGAAAGTGTTCTTTCCTCTTCCATTTTGTGCAAAAGTTTGAGAAGGATTGGTGTTAATTCCTCTTTAAATGTTTGGCAGAATTCTTCTGTGAAGCCATCTGGTCCTGGGCTTTTCTTTGTTGGGAGATTTTTTATTACTGACTCAAACTTTTTACTAGTTATAGATTTGTTCATATATTTCATTTCTTCATAATTCAGTCTTGGTAAACTATACATCTCTAGGAACTGACCAGTTTCATCCAGGTTATCCAATTTGCTGGTGTGGCATTGCTCATAGCGGTCTCATTATTTCTTTGGCACTGCTTGTAATCTCTTTCATTCCTGGTGTTAGTTATTTGATTCTTCTCTGTATTTCCTTAGTTAATCTAGTTAAGGTTTGTAAATGTTGTTGATCTTTTTAGAAAAACAACTCAGTTTTATTGATTTTCTATTGCTATTCTCCATTCTATTTATTTCTGTTCTAACATTTATTACTTCCTTTTCTTAACATTGGGTTTAGTTTGTTCTTTTTCTAGTACCTTGTTGATTTGAAATCTATCTTCCTTTTTTATTAATTACCAGAGTGTATATGAATATATATGAGAGAGAAGGAGGATAAGGAGAGAGAGAGAAGAAAAGC
>NW_006204006.1:1441354-1443490 GCF_000334495.1 Tupaia belangeri chinensis | reverse complement strand
AAAGAAAAAGAAAAAGGAAGAAAGCACCCCTCAGTGCTTGATCATATCACAGTTGTTTTTTCTTCCAATTCTCTATCCTGTCATTATCCTGGGCATGCACATATGCCCAGCATGTCCTTCAAGCTGACAGGGTCAGGACTTGAGTCTCATTAAGCCATGTAGGACCCAGTTTTCTCTGCACGACATAGATACTCTATGCTACATGGCCAGCACTCTCCTTCTTTCTTAACATAGGTGTTCACCATGGTAAGATCTCTTAGTGCTGTTTTTGCTACATCTGATAATTTTGGAATGTTGTTTTCATTTTCATTTGTTTCAAAGTATTTTCTAGCTTCCCTTGAGAATTTCAATTGGTGTTCAGAAAAATTTCCACATATTATATATTTCAATTTTCTAGTCTCCCTAGAGCTGTAGATTTCTACTTTCATTCCACCATGGTCAGAAAAAAAATTCTTGATAGTATTTCAACCTTCTTAAATTTGTTAAGACATATGTTGAGACCTAACGTGATCTGCCCTGAAGTTTCATGTGCACTTGAGATGAGGGTGTATTCTACTATTGTACCTTGGAACGTTTTATATATATATATGTATATTGGTTAGATCAAATTGTGATCTACAGCATTGTTCAGGTCCTCTGTTTCCTCACTGATGTTCTGTCTGATTGTTCTATCTGTTACTGAAGATGTGATATTGCAATCTTCTAATATTACTGTGTTCATTTCTATTCTACTATTGTACCTTGGAACGTTTTATATATATATATGTATATTGGTTAGATCAAATTGTGATCTACAGCATTGTTCAGGTCCTCTGTTTCCTCACTGATGTTCTGTCTGGTTGTTCTGTTACTGAAGATGTGATATTTTAATCTTCTAATATTACTGTGTTCATTTCTAGTTTTCTCTTAATTCTGTAAATGTTTGCCTCTTATATTTGGGTGCTCTGCCATTAGGTGACTGTATATTTATAATTGTTGTATCCTCTTAGTGAAATGGCCCTTGTATCATAATGCAATGCTCTCCTTTGTCTCTTATGACAATTTTTTACTTAAAGTCTATTTTATTTTATATGAGTATGATGGATCTTCAAAAAAATTTATGGAAAGTACATATTATGAAAAAACTATGCATGGATTTTAAAATTTAGTTTTTCACCAAAAACTTTAATTTCAATTCTTCACAAACTTTTAAATTAACATAACAGTACAATGTGACTTGTCAGCACATGAATGTAATGTGTAATGATTAAATCTTGGTATTAGTATACTTGTCCTCTCAACTATTTGCAATAACATTATATACAGTAATTTATTGTTAACCACATTCTCCTCACTGCATTTTATGACACTAGACATCATTCCTTCTATCTATTTGCAATTTTGTTCCTTTTAATCAGCATCCTCTATTCCATGCCCCCCCTTTCCAGCATCCAGTAGTTATTCCACATCTCCCTACTTCTATGGGGTCATTTTCCCCAATTTCCATGTATGAAGGAGAACATGTGGCATTTCTGTATTTGTAGCTGACTTACTATACTATCATCCAGACTCACCTATTTAACTTCAAATGACTGGATTGTCCCCTTTTCAATGACTACATAGTATTCCATTGTACATAAGTACCACATCTTTATTCACTTGTCTGTTGATAGATACTAAGGTTGCTTCTATATCTTTGCTATTATGAATAGTGCTGCAATAACACTGATTTATTTTCCTTTGGATATATATCTAGTAGCAGGGTTGCTGGAACATTTGGCAGTTCTTTTGGGTCATCAAGAAAGCCATGACACATTTTTGCATAGGAAAAACTTAGAAAAATGCATAATGACTTTTCCTACAACCCAATAGGTTCAGTTTCTTGAGGTATCTCCATGTTGTTTCCCATAATAACTGTATTAATTTACATTTCCATCAACAGTGTAAAAGAGTGCCCTTTTCTTCATATCCTGGCAAGCATCTATTATTTTTGGTAATAGCTGTATTAAGTGTAATGAGATGTCTCACTGTGGTTTTGATTTGTAATTCCCTAATGATTAGTGATTCTGAGCATTTTTTCATGTTTTTTGGCCATTTGTATGCCTTCTTTAGTAAACTTCTTTGTCGATTAAAGTTATTTGGTCATTTTCTTATTGG
>NW_006204006.1:1440194-1441320 GCF_000334495.1 Tupaia belangeri chinensis | reverse complement strand
GAAGCACTTGAATTCCTTCTTTTGTCTGGTTATTAATCCCTTGTCAGACAGGTAGTATGCAAATATTTTTCTCCTCCTGTGTGTTGTCTCTTCACTCTGTTGATTGTTTTCTTTGCTGTGCAAAAGCTTTGTTTGATATGCTCCAGTATGTCTAATTTTGCCATTGTTACCTATGCTTTGGAGATTTTATTCAAGAACATTTGACCCATACGCTTTCTTTTTTTTTCTTTTTTTCTATTTTTTAATTTCAATTTATTTATTTGCATTCATTCACATCAACAAACATGTTATTGTCAGCAAATGATCTTCCATTCCTTATTTTATGTTTTGCTTTTTTCCCCCATCCTTGATTTCCTATCTCTTACCTTCTGCCATCTCCCACTCTCCTCCCACACTGTCTCTGGTATCTATGTTTGCTTTCTATACTGTTTCCCCCCCACACACACATTTTATTGAATCACCAAAGACCCTAATCAATCAAAATACCCTCATAGCAAACACAGGTGATACACACATTTCCATATACACAAGTCTAACTTTATGCATCCTATAAGGTAGCACCTAGCTGGGGCTACATATCGTACTGCAGTCATTGAATAGATATATTTTTTTCCTGAAATTTTTTTTTTGTAACTCAATTTACATTCCTTCCCTAAGCATCATCACAGCACACAAAATGCAATCTCCCATCCAGTACACACTGCATAGTGACTCAATCATGCACATTACAAAAAATTTTCCATTTCTAGTTCCTAGAATTATTTCCACCCTTCTTTCTGACCTTCTGTCCCTTCCCACCCTCCTCTCACACCACCTCCGGAGTCCATAATTGTCCTTCATTCCCATCCCACCCACATTGCATTGATCACACAATTTCCCACATAATCTAACTACTTTCAATGGTGAGTTCACTCATTACTACTAAGAAAACCAGCTTTAACTTAAATCAAAGAAACGCCAAGGAACTTTGCTTAAAGCCAGGAAACAGGTTAGGATTCTGTTCAAATGGTAGGTGCATGAACCTATCAGTCTCATGTACTTTTATCTTCTGTTCTGGTTCAATTTTCCTGATTAAATTCTGGGATATAATATTCAACTCCAGACTTGTCCCTATGATTAAGTTGGC
>NW_006204006.1:1412620-1439773 GCF_000334495.1 Tupaia belangeri chinensis | reverse complement strand
ATCCAGTACTTCTCGCATATTATTCTCAAATTTTTGGGCCATTTTCTCAGTCTTCTTTCTAGGCCAGCTATTTTCTCTTCTACATCTGAGATTCTATTTTCTGAATGATCTAGTCTGCTTTTAATACTTTAAAGGGAGATTTTGACTTCTTGTATTATAGACTTCATCTCTAGCAGTTCCGTTTGAGTTTTTTGTAAAGTGTGTAATTCCTCTTTTAGATCTTGCAAGAATTTCCTCATCTCCTGGAACTCATCAACTTCTTTCTCCTTTCTCTTTAGCAGTTCATTATCTCTCTTCTCTCCCATCTCTGTTAGCTTCGACATTATGAATGCTCTAAATTCCTTATCAGACATTTCCATGATTTTCACCGAACTGCTTGTAGATGAAGAAGAGTTACTCTTTTCCCTTGGAGGAGAGGTATTTTCTCATTTTCCCATGTTTCTCGTGATCCGGCAGTGATTTCTTGTCATCTGATAGATGGTGTGTTTCTTTCAAATTCTTGAAGTTCAGCCACTAGCTCGTTTGCTGAAGGCTGAATTATCAGTAGAAAATCTTCATCCCCTGAAATATCTAGTTCGCTGGAGCCATGTGGAACCTTCTTCTGAAGGCCTGGCTTCTTCTGCCTTTACAAAGATGACCACTTTTTCAAAATTCATCAAAATAAAGGGCTATCTCTGTCACTGATACAAATATTCCATCAAAATTTCAGTATGTTTTCTTTTCATGGAAAAAGAGACCAAAAGTTCTAAAATTTACCTCTGAGCAACATCCAGTGCTTCAAGAGAAGGTAGGATTATCCAAATTTTGTCCACTTGTCATGGACACCATGTCCAGCAGAGCACGGTCAGCACAGCGGCAGGTTCTCCCCAGCGACCATGCAGCAGGAACTCGACCCATATGCTTTCTACTAGTTGCATCATAGTTTTAGGTTTATATTTAAGTCTTTAATCCAGTAAGAGTTGATTTTTTTTATTTTGTGAGAGATACAGGTCTGGCTTAATTCTTCTGCAGATAGATGTCCAGTTTCCCCAGAGCAATTTAGTGAAGATACTGTCTTGTCCCCAGTAGATGTTCTACATGCATGTCAAAAATCAGCTGGCTGTATATATGTGGCTTTATTTCTGGGATCACTGTTGTGTTCTATTGGTCTGTGTGTCTGTTTTTCTGCCTGTACCATGCTGACTTTGTTACTCTGACTTTATAGTATATTTGGAAAGCCAGTATTATGTTGCTTCCACCTCCATTCTTTGCTCAGAATTGTGGTTATTCAAGGTCTTTTGTGATTCCATTAAAAATTTATGATTCTTTTTCTATTTCTGTGAAGAATGTTATTGCTATTTTGATAAGTATCAAACTTAATATGTAGATTAATTTTGGCAGTATAGACATTTTAACATTCATTCTTCCAACCCATGAACATGGGATGCCTTTCCATGTGTGTATGTGTCTTTTATTTCTTTCATCAGTGATTTAAAGTTTCCTTTATAGAGAGCTTTTGCCTCCTTAGTTAAATTTATTCCTAGGTATTTATTTTCTTTGTAGCTGTTATAAACAGGATTACTTTTTTCTTCTTTTTGAGCTTTTTCATTATGTATGAACAGGGCCCAGGAAGGTCCAAGGGCTATAACGAATGAGACTGGAGAGCTTCTCAGTGGGTAGAAGCCACATCCTTAAGCCACTGTGTGGGCTGGGCTCAGGGCAGGCTGAGGGTTATGGAGTCAAAAAATGGCAGGCCTCACAGAGAGGAGGGGCCATGCACAAGAGGCTAATTATGAGCCAGGCTCAGCAAGGGATTCCTAATCTTTTTCTACCTGTTTCTTGTGTCAGACCTCCTGCTGCACTGGTACAGGTTTTACACCAGCCATTAGTCAGTTCTCAAAATGGCACATCCTTGTTCCTCGGTGCAGTTCTCCAGCTGAGCTGTTCCATAATGTATAATGCTGCTTGGACTTAGGTGGCAGGGTCAGGGCCTAAGTGCTGAGTCTAGCTGGGATTGTTGCTGCAGCCACCCACAAAGGCCTGGTGTGATTTGGATGGATTCTCGGGGATGCAGAGATTTGGAAGCCATTAGTTATTGTTGCAAGTTTCACTCCAACAATTGCTCTGTTTTCAAAATGACAGTGCCCTTCCCTCCACAAACTTGTTGAAGTTCCTTGCATGTATAGTCAACCCTGTCCTCTTGGTTATCATTTACATGAAATATCTTTTTACATCCTTTTACTATCAGCCTCTGTGTGTCCTCAAATTTAAAGTGAGTCTCTAACAAACAGGTCTTGTTTTTTTGTTTTGTCATGTTTTTATTCATCCAGCCACTTCATGTCCGTAATTAGAGAGTTTAGTTCATTTACATTTAAAGTAATTATTGATAAACAAAGACTTATTGTTGCTCTTTGGTTGTTTTCTACATGTCTTATACTTATTTAGTTTCTCTTATTTTTCTCTTGTTACCTTCCTTTTGTTTTGTTGGGGTTTTGTAGTGACATATTTTGATTCCTTTCTTTTGTGTGTGTGTGTGTGTGTGTGTGTGTGTATCTTTTATAGATATTTACTTGTGGTTACCATGAGGATTACATAAAATATCTTATAGTTATAACAATCTATTTTAAACTGATCAAACCTAAGTTTAATTACCTACAAAAATTCTACTCCTTTTCATCTGCCAGCACCCACACTTTATGTTATCAGTGTCACAGCTGTATCTTTTTTTTGTTTGTGTCTTTAACATCATTTTATAGTCATTTTTAATGCTTTTATCTTATAAATTTTATACCAGAATTAAGAGTGACTTACACATTACCATTATAGTATTACAGGATTATGTCTAAATATTTATGTGCTTTCTAGCATTCTTTAGTTTCAACTTGAAATGCTCTTTTTAGTATCTCTCATAAGGCAGGTCTAGTAGTGGTGAACTCCCTCCACTCTTGTTTATCTGGGAAGATCATCAATGCTTCTTCATTTTCAAAGAACAATTTTGCAATGTGTAGTATTCTTGGTTACACTAACATATACTTGTGGCAAAACGTGACAGTACACACACACACACACACACACACACACAAGTGCATGAAAAACTGGTGAATCTGAATGGGTCTATAGGTTATACCAATGCCTGGTTTTAATATTTTCCTGTACTTTGATAAGATGTTACCATTGCAGAAACTGGAAAAAGGATATGAGACCTCTCTAATATTTTACAACTTTCTGTGAATCTATAATTACTTCAAAATAAAAAGACAAAAACCAATAACATTCATTTTTATGACAGACTATTATCTAATGATAACGTTGGGCCCAGTTTCTATAGTGCAGTTAGTGGCATACTAAATCACAGTGCTGGAAATCACGTGGCCCACTGTGGGTTAAGGTCCCTTTCCAGTAGACCTAAAACACACCAGGTTTGCAGATTCCTGGGATCCTGACAAGCTGGAGAAGTGGGAAAAGGGGATTGCTGCATGATCAGACCCTGTTGAGTGTTTCTATATATATTTTTTCCTTTTTTTTTCATTTTATTCTCTTTTATACATTCAATCACATTATTATTTGGCTTACAAAATGGATATTTCAACAGGTGAACATTTCTCCCTAGTACAGTTGATAAAACTACAAAATATCTTCAACAGATAATACCACATTTCTTTGTGACATTAATGCTTTGCCTCCCTATTTTTTTTCTAAATGTCCTTCCTCAGACCCTCCTCTTCATACACACTATATCTGGTATTTACATCTATATACTGTGTTTCTATATCCTTTAGTCAATTAGTTTCAGTCATAGAGTGCAGACACTCGGTATATATTAAGTGGGGACATACAATGCCTCTTCTTCATAGCCTGGCTTGCTTCACTGAACAGTAAATCTTCCATATTCATCTATTTCCTGTCAAAAGCCAGAGTTTTGTTGGGTTTTTTTTATGGCTGAATAGTATTCCATTGAGTATATGTGCCACAGTTTTTCTATCCATTCATCTGTTCTTGGGCATTTGGGTTGTTTCCATGACTTAGCAATTATGAATAGTGCCACAATAAACATTTATGTGCAAGCACTTTTCTGATTAAGTATTCTTCTGTCCTTTGGGTAGATACCCTTTCACCACATCCCCGCCAGCACTTATTGTTTTTAGTTTTTTTAACCTTAGTCATTCTGACTAGGGTTAAGTGGTATCTCATTGTTGTTTTGATCTTTTATCTTCTCGTAGTTTTCCTTGTGGAGGTCTTTAACTTCTTTGGCTATATATTTCTCACTGACCCATTCACATATACATACACTCTTATAACCAGAACCTTGACAACAAACCCAAATTCAGCTGTTCATCATTCAAAAAATAATACTGGAGAAACAAGTGTTGGCAAAAGAACAGATCGTTTATCTAGGAAGTCAGCAACCCAGGGAAATGGTAGACTAATATCCTGAGACCATCTCCAAAGTTACAGACCAAAATCTGGGCCAGCTCTGTAGGAGAGTGTTGATGGCATCTTCCAAACTCTCCCTATCTCCATAGTCTGGTATCTGCAAAGATACACAAGTTATAATTAGCTTTCATTAGTTAGGCATTAGGCTAGATCCATTATGAGAGAGATGAAAGGTTAGGTTCTGTAAGGTTCACCGTGAGGGAAGTGAAAGACAGAAGTTAAATACTGAGCTTTTGAGGTTCATCTCTTATGATGGGCTCTAAGATTAAATACAATATGGAGTTACTTTGATTCTCTTATGGCTCAGTTACACTCTTATGAATAATTAACATAATAATGTTAAGAGATATATCATGGATAATAAAAATTATAATACCAACCAGAAAATTAATTATTTAAGATTAAATTAATTTAATTAATCTTAAAAACATAAAATAGATGTGACACATTTGAAACCTATACCAAAAAAATAAATGTACTATTTACACACACATAAGTAAATTTGGAATATCATTCCGTGTCAAAATCAACAAGTTCTGGGACCAGCAGTTGGCATAATGGCTATGTCGCTAGACTCCCATGTAGTCAACCACAATTTGAGTCCCAGATCCGGTGGCTTAAACTCACACTGGACACATGTGCCTGCGTGCCCAAGATGGAGGAGAAGAGATTGCAGCATGGCCATGCCCCCTAGGGGGTGATTTCTCGCTTTCTGTCTCTCTGTCTCACTCTGTCTTTTGGGCAAGCTAACGCACCCTATAGCAAAAACCTCTCCAAAGGAAAAAAAATCAATAAGTTCTAAGATCTCAAAACATACTAGAAACATCTCCATAATTGAGCATGTAATATATGCACATGAATAGAGCAGTGAAATCAAAGCCCACACCCTATAAGTTCTCACCTTAAAAGCATGAAGATAGGATCTCTAATCCTTGAGGCTGAGATAAAAATAAAGGTAGCATCTCAAATCACTGTAATAGTTTTAATAGGTGCTGTTTGGACAACTGGATAGACATTGAAAAACAATACTTGCTAGGGACTAGGAGATGGTTCCAATCATCTAGATAATTAGTTTCCCAGAAGGTAAAGAAGATAATAAGGGCATTAATTATTTATTCCGTAAAATTATGGAAGAAAATTTTCCAAACCTAGAGAGGCATTAGAAGATTCGGACCCAAGAAATACAAAGATTCAGACTGAGGAAATACAAATCCACCTAAGAAGATCTCCAAGACACTTCATAGCCAGATTGGCCAAAACCACAAAGACGAGACACTAAAACTGTCAAGAGAGAAACATCAAGTTACTTACAAAAGTTATCCCATCAGGTTAACACTGGACTTCTCATTGGAAACAACGTAGGCAAGGAGAAAATGGGGAAATATATTCAGAGCGTCAAATGAAAAACAATTTCACCAAGATTACTATACCCTGCAAGATTATCCTTCAGATGGAAAAAAAAAAAGATAAAAACATTGTCAGATAAAGAAAATCTAAAAGAATTTACCAACTCCAGACCAACTCTTCAAGAAGTTCTGAAGGAAGTGCTATACCAAGAAAACTAAAGTCAGATAGACAGATATAAAGAACATAAAACAACCAAGAAAATGGCTCATTTAATGATAAGAACATGTCCGGAAATATCAATAATAACACGGAATGTTAATGGATTAAATTCACTGATCAAGAAATACAAACAGGCTGAATGGATTAAAAAATAGAAACCCTCTATCTGTTACCTACAAGAAATGCACCTTATGGACAAAGACATACATAGATTAAAAATGAAGAACTAGAAAAAGGCATTCCATGCAAATGGAAATCAAAAAAGGGGTGAGGTCAAGATACTGATTTAAGACAAAATAGGCTTTAAGACAAACTGTAAGAAAAGACAAGAAAGGGTATTATATAACAGTAAATGGCTAATTTATCAAGAAGACATAACACATAAGTATCTATGCATCCAACTCAGGGGTACCTAAATACATAAAGTAAAGACTTCTAGAGCTAAAAGGAGAGAGAGGTTGCAACACTATAATTGTTGGAGATCTTAACATCCCACTATCTCCTTTAGACAGATCTTCTAGACAAAAATTAGCAGAGAGATACAGGCCCTAAATGATACTATAAGATACTATAAATCAAATCCACTTAGATATCTATAGAACTTCCACCCAAAGACAACAAAATACACAAATACACATTTTCTTCACCCCCACATGGAAACTTTTCTAAGACTGACCATATAGTAGGGCACAAATCAAGCCTTTACAGATTCAAAGACATAGAAACTATATCCAGCATCTTCTCTGACAACGATGAAATTAAACTATGTATTAACTTCAGAAAAAATCCTCAAGAATACACAAACACATGGAAACTTACCAATCTACTCCTGAATGACTTCTCAGTTATCCAAGATAGTAAGTCTGAAATCAAAAGATTTACTGAAACAAATGATAATGAGTACACAAGTTTTCATAATCTATGGGACACTGCAAAAGCAGTCATAAGAGGGAAATTCATAGCAATTAGTGCACATAAGAAAAAGATAGAAAGGTGGCAAATGGACAACCTAACATCATGTATCAAGGAATTGGAAAAGCAACAACATAAAAACCAAGAAAAATGCCAGGAGAGAAGAAATAATAAAGATTCAAGCAGAAATAAATGAAATAGAAAATAAATGAATTATAGAGAAAAATAAATGAAAGCTAGAGCTGATTCTTTAAAAAGATTAAGAAAATTGACACACCATTAGCTAGACTGAATAAGAAGAAAAAAAGAAACCAGATAAATCAAATACATAATGAATCAGGCAATATTACAACAGACACAATAGAAATGCAAAACATCATTAGATGACACTATGAGTGACTATATGCCAACAAACAAGAGAACATGAATGAAATGGGCAAATTTCTGGGTGTATATAATCTAACAATATTGAATAGGGAAAACATAAAAAGTCTGAATAGACCCATAACGATCCATGAGATTGTTAATAAATAACCTCCCAACAAAGAAAAGCCCAGATCCTGATGGCTTCACTTCTGAATTCTACAAAACTTTTGAAGAAGAGTTAACCCCCATGCTACTCAAATTATTTCTAAGATCCAAAAGGAAGGAATCCTCCCAAATTCATTTTATGAACTTTCCATCATTCTCATTCCCAAAACAGATAAAGACATGACCAAAAAAAAAAAAATAGGAAAACTACAGACTAATATCTCTAATGAATATAAATTCAAAAATTCTCAACAAGATACTTGTGAATCATATTCAACAACATAAAAAAAAGTTTATTCATCACAACCAAGTAGACTTTTTTCCAAAGATGCAAGAGTGGTTCTACATATGTAAAACCATAAATGTAATACACCATATTAGCAGAGAAATATTTTTAAAGATATGAACATTTCAATAAATGCAGAGAAGGCATTCAACAAAATACAGTATCCATTCATGTGTAAGACTCAGTAAAATTGGCATAGAAGGATCATTTCTCAACACAACAAAAACCATATATGAAAAACCTATAATTAACACTATACTGAATGAGGAAAAACTGAAAGCTTTCCCAGTAAAACCTGGTGCTAGACAAGAATGCCCATTTTCTCCACTCCTTTTCACTATAGTATTGGAAGTCCTAGCCAATGCAATCAGACAAGAGAATGAAATAAAAGGCATTAAAATAGGGAAGGAAGAGTTGAAAATATCTTTATTTGCAGATGACATGATGGCACACATAGAAGACCCAAAGCTTTCCATGAAAAAACTTCCTGAAGTATTAAATAAATACAGTAAAGTGGCAGGATATAAAATCAACATCCAATAATCTATAGTATTGTTAAATAAGAACAAGCTGATCAAAATAGAACTGAAGATAGGGATCCCTTTTACCATAGCCACAAAATATATAAGATACATAGGTATAGACCCAAACAAAGAATTCAAAGACCTTTACAAAAAAAATTATGACAATCTTTTTAAAGTATTGGAAAAAAACACAAAAAAGTTAAAGGACATTCCATGTTCCTGGATTGGGAGAATTAATAGAAGCAAAAATCACAATTCTACCCAAATTAATCTACATATTTAAAGCAATTCCAATCAAATTACCAGAGATATCCTTCACAGATCTAGAAAAGACAATCATAGAACTTGTCTAGAGTCATAAAATACCTCATATTGCCAGAGCAATCCTGTGCAAGAAGAGTGGAGTGGGAGGCATCTCACCCTCTGACCCTTTAAAAATATACTATAAAGTTGTGATCATCAAAACAGTATAGTATTGGCACAAAAACAGATATATGGACCAATGGAACAGAATAGAGACCGCAGAAATAAACCACAAAACATACATCAAACTGATTTTTGACAAAGAACACACCAACCAGTAAATCCAGTGGGAAAAGGAAAACCTCTTTAGTAAATGGTGCTGGAAAAACTGAGTATCCACCTGCAGGAAGATAATACTGGATCCCCATCTTTCACCATGAACAAAAATCAACTCAAAATGGATCAAAGCTCTAAACCTAAGAACTCAAACTATAAAACTACTGGTGAAAAACATTGGGGAAACTCTGGGACACACTGGGGTAGGCAAAGACTTCTTAAATAAGACTTCCCCAAAGCACAGTCAATAATCCCCAAAATAGACAAGTGGAATTACATCAGATTAAAAGTTTCTGCACAGCCAAGGACACAATAATTGTGAATTGACAACCCTCAGAATGGGACAATATTTTTATAAACTATGCCTCAGATAAGGGACTGATAACCATAAAATATAGGGAACTCAAGTGGCTTACCTGGAAAAAAAATGATGAACCCAATTAAAAAATGGAAAAAAATTAGCTAAACAAAAATATTTCTAAGGAAGACATACAAACAACCAAAAAGCATATGAAGAAATGCTCAACATCCTTCATCATAAGGGATATATAGATCAAAACTGTCAGAATGGCAAAGATTAAAAATACAAAAAATAATAAGTGTTGGTGGGATTGTGGTGAAAGGGTAACTCTCCTACACGGTTGTTGGGAATGTAAATTGGTACAGTTACTGTGGAAAATAATACGGGGGTTTCTCAAAGACGTACAAATAGAACTACCATATGATCCAGCAATTCTACTCTTGGGTATCTACCCAAAGGACAGGAGAATGCTCAATCAGAAAAGCACTTGCACATCAGTGTTTATTGTGACATTATTCATGATTGCTAAGACATGGACTCAACCCAGATGTCTATGAACAGATGAGTGGATTGAAAAAGTACAGAACGCAGGGACCAGCAGATGGCATAATGGCTACATTGCTGGACTCCCATGTAGTTGACCACAGTTCGAGTCCTTCATCCAGTGGCTTAAACTCACACCGGATATGTGTGCATGCGTGCCCAAGATCTTGAGAGGAGAATGGAGGAGAAGGGATTGTGGTGTGGTCATCCACCCTGAGGGTGATTTCTCGTTTTCTATATCTCTGTCTCTCTCCCTGTCTTTCTGGTGAGAGTATGCACCCTATAGCAAAAGCCTCTACAAAAAAAAAGAAGAAGAAGAAGAAAGAGAAAGAGAAAGAAAAGAAAGAAAGAAAGAAAGAAAGAAAGAAAGAAAGAAAGAAAGAAAGAAAGAAAGAAAGAAAGAAAGAAAGAAAGAAAGAAAGAAAGGAAGGAAGGAAGGAAGGAAGGAAGGAAGGAAGGAAGGAAGGAAGGGAGGGAAAGGAAAGGAAAGGAAAGGAAAGGAAAGGAAAGGAAAGGAAAGGAAAGGAAAGGAAAGGAAAGGAAAGGAAAGGAAAGGAAAGGAAAGGAAAGGAAAGGAAAGAAAGAAAAAGAAGAAAATGTACGGCACGTATACTCTATGGAATACTATTCCTTCTCTACACTCTTCCCCTCTCTCACTCTCCTTCCATACTGTTTCCAGTGTCCACAACTATTTTCAATGCTTTTATATTCTCCAATATTTCAGTCTCTACCATAGAGTGTGGGCAGTTGATATATATTAAGTAAAAACATATATTATCTTTCATAGCCTGACTTGCTTCACTCACAATAAATCTTCCATATTTAACCACTTTCTATCAAATGCCAATGTCTTCTTGATTTTTATGGCTCAGCCCAGGTACACCTGTTCTCTAGAAACCAGAAGGCCTTTGTAATATCCAGTTCCAATGATAAAAGTGCAGGTTGCTTGGTGAGTGTCAGGGGAACAGAAGTGCAGAGAGACTGCAAATCACCTTCTACACACTGCTGAATGTTCATATTTAACCCCAAGAAATTAGGAAGAAAAGTATAATCCATCAAATGACCAGAAAACACTGCAGAGGCACAGAAATATGAGAAGCCAAGAACATATCTCTCCTTCAAGGGAAAAGAACAACTCCTCAACATCCACAGACAGTTCAGCGGAACTCTTGGATATGTCAGATAAAATTTTCAGAATATTAGTAATTAAACTAAGAGAGACAATGACCTCCAGAAGATACAGGAGAAAAGGGAGAATGAGTTCCAGGTGGTGAGGAAGTTTTTCCACGATCTGAAAGAAGAAATACACAGCATAAAAAGGAATAAAATGGAATTGTTAGAGATAAAGACTCTAATACAGGAAATCGAAACCTCTCTCGAAAGTAGTAAAAGCAGATTAGATCATGCAGAAGGTCATATCTCAGATGTAGAAGATAAAAGCTTTGAGTTTGAAAAAAAAATCACCAAAAAGACTGAGAAAATAACCCCCCACATGAGAATAATATAAAAGAATTAATAGATACCATTAAACACCCAACATCAGGATCATCTGTATCCCAGAAGGTGAAGAGATTATTAAGGGTATTGATAATCTATTCCATGAAATCCTGGAAGAAAATTTTCCAAGCCTAGAAAGGCATTTAAATATCCAGCCCCAAGAAATACAAAGGACCCCAAATAGAATCAACCCAAGAAGATCTTCTCCAAGGCACATCATAACCAGATTGACCAAAACCACAGACAAAGACAAGATTCTAAAATTTGCATGAGAGAAATGCCAAGTCCCATCAGGCTAATGTCAGACCTCTCATCAGAAACTTTGCAAGAAAGGAAAGAACGGGAAAATATATTCAAAGTGTTAAGTGAAAAATAATTTCAACCAAGAATACTATATCTGGCAAGATTATCCTCCATATTGGAAAAAAAGATAAAAAAACATTCTCAGATAAACAAAACCTGAAAAAATTTACTAACTCCAGACCAGCACTCTAAGAAGTTCTGAAAGGAAAACTAAAGACAGACACAACATACAGAAATAAGCAAACAAAAACAACCAATAAAATTGCCAACTTAATGGTAGGGACAGGTCCAAAAAGTCCAAAAATAGCATTCAATGTTATTACTGATCTTAACTTCCAGAATTTAAATGAAAAGATCAGACCACAGTTACTGCAAATTCAACAGAAGAGAGATTAATTACATGAGACTGTACTGGAGAAATAGAATTTTATGACTTTTGACTAAAATATTACTGATTTTCTCCTATGCTTTGTTTTCTAGATTTAAGAATTATGTCTTCTTGGGAACCAGCATTTAGCATAATGGCTATGTCGCTGGACTCCCACATAGTCGACCACGGTTCGCGTCCCGGACCCGGAAGCTTAAAACACGTCGGGCGCGTGTGCGTGCATGCATACCCAAGATCCCAAGAGGAGAATGGAGGAGAAGGAATTGCGGCGTGACCATCCCCCCTGGGGGGTGATTTCTCGCTTTCTGTCTCTATGTCTCTCTCTGTCTGTCTGGCGAGCGCACGCACCCTATAGTGAAAAAAACTTCTCCAAAAAAAAAACAAAGAATTATGTCTTCTTTTGAGTTGTTTTGGAAATAGAAACATAAATTTTCTCCCTTCCTTGCCCCTCTGTAATTGACAAATATTTGTGGGTATTCTTATTTTGTGACAGAATGGTTATTTGCATAAGTTCAATAATATCTGTTGCCTTGCACCAGAAATTTGAAATATGAGTTATTGCCATGGCTTTGACTGGAATGTCATTTCTGTAGATATGACCGGAAAGCTAATGAACCAAAGAAGTCCTCAAGAAATTCAATAGAAGCTCTTGGAAAGATTTCCCGCTACCATAAATGTTCTGCCTGACTGATCAGTAAAGAATGTCACTTCCTGACAGGCCCCCAAAACTTTCAAATACAGGTACTTAAAGGCAGAGGCAGATGGTGGGTCCCTGACTTGGCTCAGTAGCCTTGGGAGGCTTTTTAAAGAGTTAACCTGAAGTTCCTTATAAAAGATTCCAGCAAAGCCAACTAAATCAATTAGTATTCTTATGGGGATTTGCGTAAATAACAGACCAAGTTGAGACTAATTTTTCTTTTCTTTTTTTTTTTTCAAATAAGTTAGTTTATGCCTCGCCTGTAAAAGGGGGAATGGAGAGAGAAAAAAAATGTTTCAGAAGAAAATTACAGTATACTTATTACTAGATTTTATCTTTATCCATATCTGGTTTTTGAGGTTTTAGGGGTCTTTTTGTAGAGGTTTTTGCTATAGGCACATGCACTCGCCAGAAAGACAGAGAGAGACAGAGAGACAGAAAGCGAGAAATCACCCCCCAGGGTGGATGACCACGCTGCAATCTCTTCTTCTTCATTCTCCTCTCGCGATCTTGGACACACACCCACACGAGCCCAGTGTGAGTCCAAGCCACTAGGTCTGGGACTCGAATTCCAGTTGACTACATGGGAGTCCAGTGACATAAACATTACACCAACTACTGGTCTCCTGTCTTTTGAGTTTTCAGTATCTACCTACTCTTTGAACAGGATCCTAACCTTAATACTGGATTTAAGTCTTAAGCAAATTTTTCTTAACATTGTTGGATTTTGACTTACTGAAGCTAAAAAAATACATAAAAATATCTATTTAATGACTGCAGTGAGCTATGTAGCATCAGAAAGGTGCTACTTTATAGTATGTTCATCCTATTTGCTGAGATTTTTTTTATTTTTTTACTTTAATTTTTTACATTCATTTACTGAACAGCATCACAGCATACAAAATGAGACTTCCTGTACACTGTATATTGGCTTAATCAATAATCTTACTATACATGTTATCATTAAGAAATAATTTTTTCTTTCTTGTTTCTCATATATTTACCCCCTTGATTCCCTACTTCTCACCCTCTGCCATTTCCCATCCTTCTGCCACACTATCTCTGGTATCTACAGTTACTTTAAATGCCTCTTTTTTCTCCACATTTTATTGATGTACAAAAATTTTAATTAAATATTTTTAATAGCATATTCAGCTGATAGATACATATCTATAGACACATGTCTGACTAGGCATAAAACTCAGCAGAAAGAACATACTATAAAGTAGCACCTAGCTAAGGCTATATAGCTTACTGTGATCATTAAATAGGTATTTTTATGTATTTTTTAATTTTAAGAAAAGCAGTTTTAGCTTTAATATATCAAAATCACAAAATGTTAAGAGATATTTGCTTAAGACTTAAACCCAAGAAAAAAGTTAGGATTCTATTCAAATAGTAGAAAGATGAACCTATCAACAGATCAAGAGAAGACAAAAAAAAAAAAAAAAAAAACCTTAAATCTGGAAAACAAAGCATAAGAAAAAAATCAGTCATGTTTTAGTCAAAAAATTGTAAATTCTCTATTTCACGAGTTCAGTCTCATGTAATTAATCTCTCTTCTGTTGTAGTCCAATATTTCTGTTTAAATTCTGGAAGTTAACATTCAGTTCAATACTTGTCCCTACAATTAAGTTGGCCATTTTTTGGTTGTTTTTTGTTTTGTTTTGTTTTGTTTTGTTTTGGACTCATTTCTGTGTATCTGTCTTTAGTTTTCCTGAAATATCTCTCCCTTCATAACAACTTGGAGAGCTGGTTTGGTGTTGATAAATTCTTTCAGGTTTTGCTTATCTGAGAATTTGTTTTTATCTTTTCTTCCCATATGAAGAATAATCTTGCTAGGTATAGAATTCTTGGTCAAAATCATTTTTCACTCAACACTTTGAATATATTTTCCTATTCTTTCCTTGCTATTATTGCTTTTGATGAGAAGTCTGCTGTTAGCCTGATGGGTTATCCTTTGTATGTAACTAGACTTTTCTCTCTTGCAAATTTTAGAATCTTGTCTTTGTGGTTTTGGCCAATCTGGTTATGATGTGCCTTGGAAAAGAATCTTTTTGGGTTGATTTTAGGTGGAGTCCTTTGTATTTCTTAGATCTGGATATTTGAATGCCTCTATAGGTTTGGGAAGTTTTCTTCCAATTTCATGGAATAGATAGATCATCAATGCTCTTATTGGTTTCTTCACTTTCTGGGATACTGGTTATTCAGATGTTTGAATGTTTAATACTATCTAATATTTCTTGTATATTATTTTCTTTTTATTGGGCTATTTTCTTGGTCTTTTTGGTGAATCTTTCTAGGTCAGAGGTTCTGTCTTCTATATCTGAGATTCGATCTTCTACATGATTTAATCTGCTTTTAATACTTTCAAGGGAGGTTTTGTTTTGCTGTATTATAGCCTTCACTTTAACAGTTCCGTTTGACTCTTCTTTATGGTGTGTATTTCCTCTTTCAACTCATGCAAGAATCTACGCACCTCCTGGAACTCATTGACTCTTGTCTCCTGCATCTTCTGGAGTTCATTGTCTCTCTTCTCTTGTATCTCTGTTAACTCCACCACTATGAATATTCTAAATTCTTATCTGACATTTCCATAAGTTCCATTGTACTTTCTGTGCATGAAGAGTTGTTCTTTTCCATTGGGAGAGAGTTATTTTCATGGTTTCTCATATTTTTTGTGCCTCTGTGGTGGTTTCTGGTCATCTGATGAATTATACATTTCTTCCTAATTTCTTTTTTTTTAGAATTACTTTATTTAACTTTAATCATTCATTAATTTATTCTAATTTGACCAGAGTTAGACAGAGTGAGAGAGAGGGAGAGGGTAGAAAAGTGAGAAAGCAAGCCACCAGGTCCAGGACTAGAACCGTGGTTGGCCATATGGGAGTCCAGTGCCCTTAACCACCATGCCAACTGCCGGTCCCTCTTTCTAATTTCTTGAAGTTAAATCCGAGCGTTCAGAGGTGTGCAGGGATGGGGAGGGATGATCTACAGTCTCTCTGCAGTTCCGTTTTTCTCCCTTTTTGCAGCAGACTCAGTGGGAATTTAGGATCAGTCTGACCCTGATCGTAATCAGATGTTTGGCTACTGTGCACCTAGAACTATCTAGACAATCACTGTGTGGAGGCTGAGCAGCAAAGTTATAAAGGTAAAAGAAAATGGAAAAGGAAACAAAGAGAAAAAGAAAAAAAAGAAGAAACAATTTTAAAAGAGAGGAATAAAAGCAAAATATGAAAACTGAGTGAGACAGACAGAGAGAGACAGGGAGAGATGGAGACAAAACAGAGAGAAGAATACAAAGGGTGCCCTACCAGTCTGACAGATATTGGGGTCTGGTGGGTGAAGTCTAAGAAGAAGCTCTTCACTTGTCTTAACCCCTGAAAGGGATTGCTCACAGCTCAAATGCAGATGACTTGTCAAAAGGCCTGCACTTTATCTCTCCTATCAGTCTGGTAAATCTTGGGGTCTGGAGGGTGAAATTTAAGCAGAAACTCATTGGTTGTCTTAGCCCCTGAGAGGGATTGCTCTCTATTCATTGAGTTTTATGCCTAAAGTCAGACATGTGTTTATAGATATGTTTATATCCACTGCACTTTCTAATGAAAGTATTTAGATTAGTTCTTTTGTGACTCAATAAAATATGAAAAAGCTATAAGTGGCTATTACTCAAGGATATTATTGATAGTTAACTAATATTGACCAATATTGACCTGTTAATCAATATTGTTGGTCAATATTATGGTATATTCATATGATCAGATTTATGTAGTCATTAAGATAAATGTATGATCTCTATGTATAAAAATGCTGATAATAATGTGTATTGAAATATCTTCTTTAAAATTTATTTATTTTACATTCGTTCTCTGAACATCATCACAGCATACAAAATACAATTTCCCATCTAGAATACACTGTATAGTAGCTTAATCATGCATGTTATTATCAACAAATAATTTTCCATTTGTTTCTTGTATATGTATAGTTTCCCCCCTATTTCTCACCCTCTGCCATTTCCCACCCTCCTCCCACACTGTCTCTGATATCTACAGTTGGGTCCACACCTGGACTAGGGGTAGTCGCCGATCTCCTCAGCCAATTTGATTTTCTATTGGAATTACTGGTGAAACTGAATGAGCAAAGCAACTCAGAAAGCTCTAGATGACGGTGGGACCAGGCAAGTAAGTCAAGGCGGTGATGTGACTGAGAGTCAGCCTCTCAAGGCAGAAGACGGGATGCTCCAAACATGCAACGTGAGAAGGCAAGAACTGGGATTGGAAGGGTCAGTTTAAACTCATGATTTCCAAATTATGAACATATGTGAATATATACATGTATGTGAGTTTGAGGGTCTGTGTGGAAGAGTGTTTCTCTATTATCTATATATATTGTCTACCATCTATCTCTATCACCTATTACCTATCTCAATCTATACCTATCACTTGCTTACCATCTGTGTATCTGCCCATCCATTTATAATCTGTCCTCTATCATCTATTTACATCTAACATCTATCTATCCATAACGTATCTATTATCTATCATCTATTTATCTATCACGTATCTATCCATTTATCTGTAATCTACTTATCTATCTACCTATAATCTATCACCTATTTACCTGTCTATCATGTCTGCCCATCTCTAATCTACTTATTTTTAAATCTATCATTTATCCATCTATGTCTATCTACTACCTACCTAGTTATCATCTATTTATTTATAAATATTTATAATCTACCTAGCTATCAACTATTTATCAATCATCTATGGATGTATCTATTGCTGCATTTTCTGGGTGGGGAAAGAGGCAAAGCATGCCTTAGTGTCTATTACTGATGGCACAAAAATTCAGGGCTACTTGGAGAAATGATTGAGTGTTACAAGATAAGCCCAGAGTATCTTATGGGCTAATGAAACATAAGGAAGTGTTTAAAACAAAATGATGCAGCAACATCACAGAGCACAAGGGCTTGCTTTAAGGTGTTCCAACTGGCTAATCTGGGAAATTTTGAGTGCCAAAATAGTCAGATAGAATGAGGACTTGTAAACCTTTCAAGAACTAGAAATTCATGGGACCAGCAGGTGGTGTGGTGGTTAAAGTGCTGGAAACTCCCACATGGCTGACCATGGTTCGAGTCCTGAACCTGGTGGCTTGCTTTCTCACTTTCTCTATGTGTGTGTGTGTGTGTGTGTGTGTTACTTTCTGGTCAAATTAAAAATAAATGAATAAATAAATTAAATTTAAAAAAAGAACTAGAAATTCATAAGTCCGTACCAAAATTTTTGGAGGTAAATGAATGAATGGGAGGGTTGGCTCTGTAGTGTAGCAGTTAAGTGCTGTACATAGTGAGCTGGATTTCACACGGCCAACCATGGTTCCAATCCCAGCCCAGTGATGGCATGAAAACACACTGGGTATATGTGTGTTCTCAAAATCCTGGTAGGATGGAGAAATGGAAGAGAGACTTGAAAGAAGTGGAGGCAAGACCATGCCCTATTGCAGGTATGTTCTCTCTCTCCCTCTCTCTCTCTCTCTCTCTCTCCCTCTCTCTGGCACAAGTATATATTCATTGTCATAGTAGAATTCTGAGGATCGACTGGTAAGAATGGAGGGAGTCTTGGAATTGGAAAATGATCATTTTCAACTATCATTGTAAACACTGCTCCAAGCAAAAAACTTCAGTGGAAGCTATGCAGCTTACTAAGTACCATATAAGAGGAAGTAGCTCATACACTGACTCTGATTGTGAGGGACTATCAGACAAACCCCAAGTGAGGAGCATTCTATTGAAGAGAGAACAGATGAGAGGGAGAGAATATTCTTCTAGACTGTCAATGTCACAAAAGCTAAAAAAGAAAGAAAGAAAAAATTTTCATGTTAAAGGAGATGGGAGAAATATGATAAATGCATTGCTGATCCCTGCCTGAATTAAGCAATTTTACTACAGGGGAAGAAACCTCAACAAAGACATTATTGGGACTACTGGTGAAACTGAGCAATGAATGGTGTGTGAAAGGTGCTTGATGCTGATAGCAGTACATTTGGCATTTTACTCCCCTCTCCCATTTGTTTATTTCATTATCTGTCGTCAGTATGGACTCAGGACTGTTGATTCTCTCTTAGGATGCAGTCTTTATAAGCTAAATGCTTCCAACCATAATCACCATTCTGTTGATGGCAAGTAACCACAACTGTTGTTTGCGAGAACAATTTTAGGCTGGTTCTTGGGTTCTTCAATCTTTAATTATTTTTACTATTTTTTAGTCTTTATTTTTTCCTTGCTTCCTGGCACATACACACACACACACACACACACACACAAATACTGTGGATAAACCAGTCCCTTCCTGGCTTTATTGGAGGAATGTGTTGGGTAGTATTTTCTGGACTCCCAATTTATGGAGGGAGGTACCACTTCAGTAGTCAGATCAGAACATGGTAACTTTCATGGAAAGCACAAATTTATATTGACATTTCCAATTTTAATGTGACAGTGTCCCTACTTAAAGTTTATTTTTATTCTAGTAATTGTACTTCCTTTCTCTATTTTAGTTTTTAAAAATCTCAATTCTTAAAAGAACTAGGTGGTTTGGGCCAGCAGGTGGCATGGTGGTTAAGGCTCTGAATTCCCACATGGGCAACATTGGTTTGAGTCTCAGACCCGACAGCTTGAAAATCACAGCAAATAAATAAATGAATAAATACTTTTAAAGCACTGAGAAAAGAACTAAGTGGTTTATACAAAATACAAGGAAATTTTAAAAAATGGTAAAATGATATTAATATGATGTGAACAAAATGCTACTGAATGGAGTTTACAATTTTTGTGAGGTTTTTTGGTTTTGGTTTTGGTTTTGGTTTTTTGTCTTTAGAATGGGTCCCTCTGAGAATGAGAATTTTTGAGTGAAATCAGTTTGCTCTGAAGCTACACCAGGATCCTCACTCTCTGTGGCTATAGAAGGACATCTGTGGCACGTGTGTGATCAGATTATCACAGCCTGCTTTCAGCTCAGTTTAAAGGCACTGAGAGTTCATCAGCTGGTAAGTCTGGACTCAGAATTCAGTGCTGTTAGCTACCACCTGTTCTTGGTGGTACTCCATCACTGGATAAGAGAAAAGGCTTCTGAACGCTTTCAAGAAAATAGCAAAATTTGATCTTACCACCATCTAGTCAACCTAAAGGACTTAGTGCCTAACTTTAAGTGTCAGCATCCTAGATTTTTTTTGTAGGACAAGCCAATTCCATTTCCCACATTTAACATCTAGTATTATGAAAAACTTAACTTGCCTCCCATATTTAAATTCCAAATCTACTGTCCTGATAGAAACTTTTCATTTGTCTTTTGTATTTACATTTGTCTCTTTTTTTTGTTTTACAAAATACTACATTCCTTTAGCAACCCGATGATAGCCTTCTGTTATAATAACAATGGTTGAAAGAGTCTTCCTGAACCCCCTTCAAATACTCACCATCTCAGTTATTATTAAAACCCTGATGGCCACCTGATTCCTCTTATTGTAGAAGGCCATTGTTTGACTAGCCTCCTGCACTAGGCCTGAACAGATCAGACTAAACCAGAATAGAGTTGATTGTGCCAAGTGTTGAGTAGTCAAACTGAATGTTTAAACTAGCTGGGTTTTGGGTTTTTTGTGTTTGTTGTTTGGTTGGGTTTTTTTCCTTTAAAAAAAAGAGACTCACAGCCATCAGTCAGAAGGGTCCAGTTACCTGAGCATAGATAATAAATTTGTTACCTCTGTTTTAGTCCTCTCAGGAAAGCAACTTTGAAAAGATCAATCTGTTTTTTCTTCCTGTTTCTACTTTCTTCAGCCCTTTTCTTCCTATAGAGCCAGACCCCTCTGCTCAGATTAGCAGGATGAGATGTTACTCAATTGTATAAAGACAAATAAAAGCTAATTAAATCTTTAAACCAAATTTGTTGTAATCGTGTTTTTTTGACACAGCAGATATAATAGATAGAACCAGCCACACCATTTATGGGACCACCTAAAAAATAAAAATGTTTATGAATTATAATGAATTCCAATATGCCAATAGCAGTGCATTAAAACAAGGAACTGCTTTCAAAATAGATCCAGAATATGACCTCTCATTAAGCGTGTTACCTTTTGCTGCAGGGGTGCACTTCTCTGTGGACTTCTATCCCCCAAGATACTTCTTCCCGCACAGGTTATCCTCTGTATCAATGGCCAGACAAAAGGGTCAGTTCAAAGAGTGCAAGTGAGACATAAGAAGCATCCGACATAGCAGTAGAAAAATACGGCATCTTGGGACCAGGAGATAGTGTAATGGTTATGTCACTGGACTCCCACGTAGTCAACCACGATCCAAGACCCAGACCCAGTGGCTTAAAACTCACACTGGGCACATGTACGAGACCCAGACCCGATGGCTTAAAACTCACATGTGCGTATGTCCAAGATCTCAAGAGGAGAGTGAAGGAGAAGAGATTGTGGCATGGCTATTCCCCCTGGGGGATGATTTCTTGCTTTCCTTGTGTACTGCTGTTTTGTTTTGTTTTGTTTCCATTACAGGTACACCTCAAATTATGATAAGGTTACATCACAATAAACCCATCTTAAGTTAAAAATACTCTAAATCAAAAATGATTTTAAGGGACCAGCAGTTAGCGTAATGGCTATGTCGCTAGACTCCCAAGTAGTCGACCGCGGTTCAAGTCCTGGACCCGGAGGCTTAAACTCACGCCTGGCACGTGTGCATGTGTGCCCAAGATCCCAAGAGGAGAATGGAGGAGAAGGGATTGTGGCGTGGCCATCCCCCCGGGGGGTGATTTCTCACTTTCTGTCTCCTTGTCTCTCTCTGTCTGTCAGGCGAGCACACGCGCCCTATAGCAAAAACCTCTAAAAAAAGTGTTTAATGGGGCCAGCGGGTGACATAGTGATTCGGGTACTGGACTCCCACATGGTCGACTGCAGTTTGAATCCTGGACTCAATGGCTTGAAACTCACACTGGGTAAATGTGCATGCATGCCCAAAATCTCTAGAGGAGAGTGAAGGAAAAGGAATTGCAGCATGGCCAACCCCCTGGGGGGGGTGATTTCTCACTCTCTGTCTTTCTCTGTCTCTCAGCCCAGTGCATGCATCCTATAGCAAAAACCTCTCTCTCTAAAAAAAAAAAAAAAATGCATTTAACATTTAATGCATTAATCTACTAAACTTCATAGCTTAGCCCAGCCTACCTTAAATATGCTCAAAACACATTAACCTACCACTGGGCAAAATCATCTAGCACAAAGCTTATTTTACAATAAACTGTTGGATAGTTGATGTGATTTACTGAATGCTGCCTTGACAGTAAGAAACAGAATGATTGAATGAGTACTTGAAGTATGGTCTCTACTGAACGTGAATTGCTTTTGTACCATCATAGGATCAGGAAATCTTAAACTGAACCATTCTCATGAATTGGACCATGTGAACAATGCAAATATGACGGTGGAGACTCCTGCCTGTTTCGTTTGCTACTGTATCTTCAACAGTGTTCGGTGCATACTTAGTGCTCATCAAATACTCGCTGAATGAATGATAATGAAGTCTTCCACCAACCAACTGTAGTGTCGGTATGCTCTCAAGAACCACATTGTTGGGAACCAGCAGTTAGCATAATGGCTATGTCGCTGGACTCCCACGTAGTCGACTGCGGTTCGTGTCCCGGACCCGGTGGCTTAAAACTCATGCGGGCGTGTGTGTGTGCGTGCTCAAGATCCCGAGAGGAGAATGGAGGAGAAGGGATTGCGGCATGACCATCCCCCCTGGGGGGTGATTTCTCACTTTCTGTCTCTATGTCTCTCTCACCCCCCCTCAGTGAAAAATCACTCAAAAAAAAAAAAAAAAAAAAAAAAGAACCACATTGTTTAAAATGAATCCAGCAGGTTAGGATCCTTTCTTGATTCTTGAGCTGAGAACTCATAGTTAACCAAGTTAGCCTGGAGACACAAACTGAACGCCTGATTTCTCAGGGATCACCAGGGAAGATAGAAGAGGTGGAGAACGCACAGACACAAAAACTCAGGTTATAATCCCAACCTAAAACAACAAAGGCTTTCTGAATTGACTCTGGGAGCAGAGCGTACATCCTCATGCAGCCAGGAGGAAAATCAAGCAGCTTTCTCACCCTTGCCTACAGCCTCTTCCTGAAACTCCATGGAACAGTAGTCAGATCCTCTCACGTGGTTGTGTCATTGAGGGGAGATAAAGGAGTATCACAAAGGCTCCTGAACACATTGAAATCACAAGCATAGTTGATGTGAAAGAGTAATGTAAGACTCCTTGCAAGAGTTGCTTTATAGGGCAAGAAGGTCCTGTAACACTCAGATGCTGGCAGGAGGCTGGTAGTGTCAGGAGGGGAGGGTAGAGTGGGCTTTGTGGTGTGAAGTTAGCAAAACTCAGAAAGACTTTGGAATGAACTGCTGATCAAATGCATTCAAAACAGGCCACCAGATGGGCCAGCGTTGCAACATAATGGTTAAGTGTTATGTGAAAGAGTCTGGATCTCACATGGCCAACTGTGGTTCAAATCCCAGCCCCTGTAGCTCAAAAAACACTCCAGGCACAATGTATGTACATGCCAGGATCTAGATTAGAAGAAGGAATTGAGGAAGGGAATTGCAATGTGAGTAAGCCCCATTGGTGGTGCTTTCTCTCTCTCTCTCTCTCTCTGTCTTTCTCTCTCTCTTTGATGCACACATACATGCCTTCTGGCATAATAAAAAGCTGGATCCCACATAGCAACCATAGTTCAAATCCCCAGTCTGGTCAGCCTGAAATTCACTGGACATCCAAACAAGTGTCCAAAATCCAGCAGCAATTTGTTACACAGTGATAGATACTACAACCAACATGCCATCTGTTTCCTATTGTCTCATTTATTTGTTCACCGATGTCTACTGTTCTGCCTTTCGTGAGGGATGTGTTGGTTATTTTCCCTTTTTGTTCCTCTATTGACCTTCTAACTCTATCTTTGTATTATGTTCTAGGGGTTATTTCACAAAACACAGTATCTGTCCTCAACTGACCATGGTATATCACATCATATATAATTCAACGCCTTACAACGGTAGACTCCTACTGAAAACCTTCCTATTCTGCTGTGGCCTGCTAGGCAAAAAGAGGGGAGGAGACGCCACCACCACCACCCTTGCCCCAGAGAGGGAGAGATGGTAGATTAGTGGGGATCAGGCAGACCAAACATCTATGATGGAGAACGTTGTGGCCCTGAGCCTTTCCCAGGTTTATTCTTTTATAGGGCAATGGGGGAAGGGAGACACACAGGTAAAGCGAGGTGTCTTCTATTATCAACTGCAGCTATGGAGCATCTTGCGTCCCTTAGTCTAAATAAGCCCTACCTGGCCTTCTCCGGCTGAAACATAGTTTTCTTTAACCTCCGCCAGCTGTGCAACATTGGCCCAAGCCAGCCTGTGCTCTGCTTGTCTTTAAAGGTCACTATCATTTAGCTCAGATTTGGCTGCTCCCTATGCTATTCTTCCTACTACTAGGGCAAACAGTTCACTCTAAAATGTTATCATCTCTAAATACGTTACTATTAGTTTTTCTTTAAATATTAAATTGACTGCTCTCGTTTGAATGAGTTCCCCCAAAATTTATGTGTTGAAATTGATCTGTGATGGAATTAAGAGAGTAAAAGTTTAATCAAAATATGGTGTTAAAGGAACCAGCAGTTAGCGTAATGGCTATGTCTCTGGACTTCCACGTAGTCGACCGCGGTTCACGTCCCGGACCCGGTGGCTTAAAACTCACACCGGGCGCGTGTGCATACGTGCCCAAGATCCCAAGAGGAGAATGGAGGAGAAGGGATTGCGACGTAACCATCCCCCCTGGGGGGTGATTTCTCGCTTTCTGTCTCTATGTCTCTCTCTGTCTGTCTGGCGAGCGCACGCGCCCTATAGCAAAAAACCTCTCCAAAAAAAGAAAAGAAAAAAAAAATATGGTGTTAAAAGGTGGAGCCTTTGGGAAGAGATTAGGATTAGATAATGTCATCAGGGTGGGGCCCTCATGATTAACTAACTCCTGATGGGTTTATAAAGATGGAATGAGACAGAGACACTGACACAAAAGTGCTCATTTTAACCTTCTTGCCAGGCAATGCCCTGCATCACCTCAGGGCTCTGCAGGGGTTACACCAGCCTGAAGACCCTCAAGAGAGGCAGTCCCTTGACTTTAGACCTCCAAAACATTAGTTCAATTAAACCTCTATTCTTTATACATTACCCAGCATGGTACTCAGCTTCTAGCGTCAGGAAAGCAGATCAGAACAACTTTAAAATAATTTTTTTAAAGGAAAGAAAAACAGTCTTTAATGTTTATTAAATATTGGCTTTTTCCAGTGCTCATCCTTCCTGTTGATACAAATTTCTATCTGATATCCTTTCCCTTCAACCTGAAATGCTCTTGTTTCTTTTTTCTTTTTTTTATTTTGGAGAGGTTTTTGCTAGAGGGCACGTGCGCTCAACCGAAAGAGAGACAGAGAGACAGGAAACAAGAAATCACCCCCTGGGGGGGGATGGCCACGCCGCAATTTCTTCTCCTCCGTTCTCTTCTCGAGATCTTGGGCACACACACACACATGTGTCCGGTGTGAATTTAAGCCACAAGGACCAAGACTTGAACTGTGGTCAACTACATGGTAGTCCAGCGACATAGTCATCACGCTAACCGCTGGTCCAGCCATGTTCTTGTTTCTTATTGTACAGTCTGCTAATAAAAAAGTCGCTCAGTTTTGGTCATGCTGAAAATTTATTTTGTTTTTATTAGTGAAAATTTTATAAACTTGTCATATTTGTTCTTTCTGCTCTTTAATATGTCCCATTTCCTTTTGATTTCTATATTGCTGAGGAGGAGTGAGTGGTTGTTCTCATCAGTGCTCACAGTATTTAATGGGAAAAGTCCTGGCTGTTTAAAGGTTTGTTTATTGTCTTTATTTTTTCATCACTTTGTATTTGGTTTGCCTTGATGTGATATTTGGGGTGGGGGGGGTAAAGAATGTCTTTATGCTATTTAAGGCCTGGGGGGTGATTTCTCGCTTTCTGTCTCTATGTCTCTCTCTGTCTGTCTGGCGAGCGCACGCGCCCTATAGCAAAAAACCTCTCCAAAAAAAGAAAAGAAAAAAAAAATATGGTGTTAAAAGGTGGAGCCTTTGGGAAGAGATTAGGATTAGATAATGTCATCAGGGTGGGGCCCTCATGATTAACTAACTCCTGATGGGTTTATAAAGATGGAATGAGACAGAGACACTGACACAAAAGTGCTCATTTTAACCTTCTTGCCAGGCAATGCCCTGCATCACCTCAGGGCTCTGCAGGGGTTACACCAGCCTGAAGACCCTCAAGAGAGGCAGTCCCTTGACTTTAGACCTCCAAAACATTAGTTCAATTAAACCTCTATTCTTTATACATTACCCAGCATGGTACTCAGCTTCTAGCGTCAGGAAAGCAGATCAGAACAACTTTAAAATAATTTTTTTAAAGGAAAGAAAAACAGTCTTTAATGTTTATTAAATATTGGCTTTTTCCAGTGCTCATCCTTCCTGTTGATACAAATTTCTATCTGATATCCTTTCCCTTCAACCTGAAATGCTCTTGTTTCTTTTTTCTTTTTTTTATTTTGGAGAGGTTTTTGCTAGAGGGCACGTGCGCTCAACCGAAAGAGAGACAGAGAGACAGGAAACAAGAAATCACCCCCTGGGGGGGGATGGCCACGCCGCAATTTCTTCTCCTCCGTTCTCTTCTCGAGATCTTGGGCACACACACACACATGTGTCCGGTGTGAATTTAAGCCACAAGGACCAAGACTTGAACTGTGGTCAACTACATGGTAGTCCAGCGACATAGTCATCACGCTAACCGCTGGTCCAGCCATGTTCTTGTTTCTTATTGTACAGTCTGCTAATAAAAAAGTCGCTCAGTTTTGGTCATGCTGAAAATTTATTTTGTTTTTATTAGTGAAAATTTTATAAACTTGTCATATTTGTTCTTTCTGCTCTTTAATATGTCCCATTTCCTTTTGATTTCTATATTGCTGAGGAGGAGTGAGTGGTTGTTCTCATCAGTGCTCACAGTATTTAATGGGAAAAGTCCTGGCTGTTTAAAGGTTTGTTTATTGTCTTTATTTTTTCATCACTTTGTATTTGGTTTGCCTTGAGGTGATATTTGGGGTGGGGGGGGTAAAGAATGTCTTTATGCTATTTAAGGTTTGTAGTGATTCCTAAATTAGTGGATTGGTGAGCTTAATCAAGTTTGCAAAATATTGTCAAATATATGCCTATCTTATAAATATATGTGTGCTCTGTTTCCTTCCTCTTGTTCTAGCTGCCTCTGGACACCATTTATATGTATGTTAGATCATTTGGCACTGCTAGACATGCCGTTGAAGCTCTGTTCATTTTCTGCAAGCTTCTTTATCTCTGCACTTCTGTTTGGATGGGTTTGGGTATTTTCCTTTAAGATCTCTGGTTCTTCCTTCTGTTGTATCCAATCTGCTGTTAAGCCTGTCCTACGTGCTTTTTTTTTTTTTTTTTTTTTTTTGGGTTTTTTCTCTAGGGGGTGGCGCCC
>NW_006204006.1:1378668-1412589 GCF_000334495.1 Tupaia belangeri chinensis | reverse complement strand
CAGACAGAGAGAGACAGAGAGACAGAAAGCGAGAAATCACCCCCCAGGGGGGATGGTCACGCTGAAATGCCTTCTCCTCCATTCTCATCTCGGAATCCTGGGCACGCACACACACATACCCGGTGTGAGTTTTAAGCCACCGGGTCCGGGACACGAACCACAGTCAACTACGTGGGAGTCCAGCGACATAGCCATTATGCTAACTGCTGGTTCCCTGTCCTACATGCTTTTGACTTCACGTATTGTAATTATCAGTTCTGGGATTTCCATTGGATTATTTTTCTAGCTTTCAAATCTCTGCTTGAATATCCCCATCTCTGCACTTTCTCTATTTAGTTCTTCCATGGGCTTTGCAGGCACTTTTGTATCCTGTTGCTGATCCCAGCATCTGGATTCTTTGTGAGCCTATTTCTCATGACTCATTTTTCTTGACCATGAGTCACATGTTCCTGTTTCTTTGCTTATCTACTGAGTACATTCTGGTACCATGGTTTCTGATTTAGTATGAAGGCTAATTTCCTATGACCTGTACTCCAATGAAATCTGTGTTCCTATTCACCACCAAAATAAATTATTTCATATCAACTTTTAAATTAAATTTATAATAGCATCCACAATTTTGTCAGATGTCTTATTTTCTATGTAAGAAACTTCTGAAAGCTTTATGCTGATTCCATGAGTTAGATGAGAAAAACTGAAATGACTCATATTAACGAATGTTCTATTTAAAGTACCTAACGACCCCAACAAAAACTGAGATTTGACTAATCTTGAAGCTCTTTTTCTGTAAGTGGAGGCCACATAGTAACATGGCTGTACTTTAGTTTCCATTGATGCATAAAACCTAGAAAGAAAAGTGGCAAAAATAGAGAACAACAGCTGCTTAATCTAAAAAGTTGTGCTTCCCAAAGTGGTAGCTATATGCAACTTCTCTCCTTGTGCATCTTCTCTTCACCTTTGAGCACATTCTTAAAATAACTGGCAGCCCGGTGCCTGTGTGTATCAGAGGCTCTGCCCGCTGCTGCCCTTCAGATTTAATCATCCGTTACGATCAGAACTCTGCCCATACACACGGTATTAGATGAGCCCTTGACAGATGCTGGAAGTGTGAAGAGTTGCGCTTACTTGCATGTGATCTTTTTTTGATATGACCTGGGGTAGACACTATGCTGTACAGAGGTCCAGAACAACAGGACTTCCTGGAAAAAGGGGACATAAAGTCACTCTACACATGCACCTGCTAAGAGGTAACAAAGATGAGGTCAGCGAGCTTTCACTCATGCTTTGCAGCTCCACGCCGCACTAGTGGTCAGTGTCTGCCTTTCCAGCTCCCCATAGCTGTGGATCAGTATTCTTTCGCGAGCCACCTTTTCTATGGCACTAGCTACTCTGAGTTAACACCTTCACAGATTTCTCCGTGTTCACTGAAGGGAAGCTTCAGCGCTCGCATGAGAGTAAAATGGCCTCTTCTGTGATTTTCAAGGTGCACTACTATTGAATTGTGCTCTCCCTTCTGTCAAAACAGATTGTGCCCATGGAGCTCAAGTCACTCCATAATTTATGATGTTCACTGTTGTGCATAAGAGACCACTACGGCTTGTCATTCGACATTAGTTCCCAAAGGGCTGGGGTGGCCCATATATGTACATCATGTACCATGCAGGCATGTGCATCTGCATAGACTTTGATCCCTGCGGTGGCAGATGTCACCTTGTTCAGCGGGAACCTCCATCTCCAAGAGGTTTTTAAAGTAGATATGCATCTTTGATGAGCACATTAATACTTCATGAGCTTGGAAATAATGCTTGAGGGAAGAGTGTTAGTCAGTTTCCAGCACCCATTAAAATTCATGTGCAAATTATTTGGGGGAGGTTTTTAGTTCATAGTCCATTAGTAACTAGTGAAATAGCTATATGACATGTGCCGTCGAGGAAAAGCACTTACACAGCCGATTATACGTTATGTATATATTACACTGCTTTGTTTTTAAGTTCTGAGGCGAAGTTGTTAATAATTAAGAGGTTGGTAAAATTTGGAACAAACATGCTTCTGGAAGCACAAGTATAAGTAACAGATGATCCTCTAACTTTAGGAGAGGGTTAAGGCTGATGCCTTTGGGAAGTGTCTGAGTCTTAATTTGACAGCTAAGCATTGTCATGAGAGGCTGCCCTTGACACCTGCTTTAGGAATTCATAGCATCCTAATACACTGCACAAATTCCAGCTCTGCCTAAACTGTGCTTGCCAGGATAGAAATGTCAAGCTTTTCTATACCCATTACAAGAGCAATAATTCAAATGCAACTAAACTAAGCAAGCATTTATTGATCATTTCATCTGTGACAGGCCCAATGCTTACAGTCAGGGATACCTAAGGGACAGCTATGGCTCTGTCTCTAGGAAACCCACTTATAGGATCCACTGACCAGGAGGAAAAATAAAAAGGCATTACAGTGGAGTTGAATGTATGTGAATAGAATACTGAAGAAAGGCAGGGGGGAACCAGCAGTTAGCGTAATGGCTATGTCACTGGACTCCCACGTAGTCGACCGCGGTTCGCGTCCTGGACCCAGTGGCTTAGAACTCACGCTGGGCATGTGTGCCTGCATGCCCAAGATCCCGAGAGGAGAATAGAGGAGAAGGGATTGCGGCGTGACCATTCCCCATGGGGGGTGATTTCTCGCTTTCTGTCTCTATGTCTCTGTCTGTCTGGCGAGCGCACACGCCCTATAGTGAAAACATCTCCAAAAAAAAAGAAAGAAAGAAAGAGCATTTAAGGGTTTTTATAGATAATTTTTGGGAACCAGCAGTTAGCGTAATGGCTATGTCGCTGGACTCCCACGTAGTCGACCACGGTTCGTGTCCCGGACCCGGTGGCTTAAAAAACTCACGCCGGGCACGTGTGCGTGCGCGTGTGTGCCCAGGATCCCGGGAGGATCCCGGAAGGAGAATGGAGGAGAAGGGATTGCGGTGTGACCATCCCCCCTGGGGGATGATTTCTCGCTTTCTATCTCTATGTCTCTCTCTGTCTGTCTGGCGAGCGCACGCGCCCTACGGTGAAAATCTCTCCAAAAAGAAAGGCAGGGGGGATATCAAGCTTCTAGGGAAGCTTCTAGAACATGGCAGGTTACCCCACGATCTGTGAAATGAGGAAAACATCAGCAGGGCCTGGCAGCATGGGCCCTGCAGGGAGAGACAGCAGCCCTGTAAACTCAGCTGGCTTAGTCATTTTGAGAATTTGAAATGTCCTGGAGAAGGATGAGAAGACCAAGGGTACCCACATAGCATGACCATTCAAGGAAATGTAAGAGGTAAAACAAAGACGGAAAGGCAACTGTCTCCAGGACCTTGAGTTTCAGCCCAAGGAGGCGGTGGATGATCAGGTGGCAAAACAGGGCAAAGCTTTCGCACGGTGCAACAGCAGAAGGGCCAGGCACTGAGTTCCACTGAGCAGGGAAACAGGCCTTCCTGTGTGGCTACTGAGGGTGTCCTCTCCCAGGGCTGGACGCTATCTGTCAACCCCTCTTCTCCTTGAGTTCTGGTTTTCTAGGCTGTGTTCCTTTGTCTGACTTCCTGTTTTCTACTGTTTCAGATAGTTCACAAGCCTGTGAGGGCAGAAGCATGTCGGAGAGAACCAACAGCAGTGTGGATGGTTCTGGTCTAAGTGCAGTGCAAATCGTCTCACTGCCAGGAAAGGTAACTCCAAGGGTGCACTTTACTGACCGGGAGGACATCGACCAATCTATCCAAGAAGACTTCAAAAAGTTCATGGAAAACTGGAATTAAAACATGAGTTCATTTTGGTGCAAAAAAAAAAAAAAAAAAAAAAGTGAAATCCAGGCATCATTTTTTCTTTTTTTTTTGAAAGGTTTTTGCTATAGGGCACGTGTGCTCGCCAGAAAGACAGAGAAACAGAAAGCAAGAAATCACACGCACACCCCCCCCACACACACACACCCACACCCAAGGGGCTGGCCACACTGCAATCCCTTCTCCTCCATTCTCCTCTCAGGATCTTGGGCATGCACGCACACGCACCCAGTGTGAGTTTAAGCCACCAGGTCCAGGACTCAAACCATAGTCAACTACATGGGAGTTCAGCGACATAGTCATTACACTAACTGCTGGTCCCCATGCATCATTTTTTCATAATGCACAATTTCCATTAACCATTTGAAGGTTCCTCATACCTCCTAGAAAACTCATTTCAGCATTTCTTTGACTGAAAAACTCAGCAAATATGTTCCCTGAATTCTCTTTTAAATCAACATTGACATCCCATTCATTGTTTCACCATTTAATAACTTAAAGTTTTGGACTCAGGCTTATTTCATATTTGCATGAGCGCCATGGGTTTGGTTTTATTCCTATGCACTTGCCTTCTTAAAGTCGAAGAGGAGAAACCATTCCTTATTGTTACACTCAGCCTGGTGTTTGGCAATTGCTACTCAGCTCTGTGGAGTTCCTGCATCCTCTCCAAGTGGGGCAGCCTCAACTGTGACTTAGCTGGGAGCCAATTTCTGGTCAGCAGGAGCTGAATCCATCCCGTGATCTAACTTTGGCCAGGAATTTTAGTTAAGGTAACCCATTCCCTTTCCTAACTCACTTCAGGCCTAAACAGGTGCCTCTTTCCTTTCTTCCTTCATCGGTCCCCTTTCCCCTCATTATAAGCAAAGTCATCAGGTGCCTCTTTCCTTTCTTCCTTCATCGGTTCCCTTTCCCCTCATTATAAGCAGTCACGGGAAATTTTCTCTCATCTGTTTCCTTGTGTATGTGTGTGAAGTTTCCCTGGGAAAGTACCCAGGTTAGAAATAATCAGGTCTAGGCATGAGCATCATTATTATTTTTTACTGCCAAGTTGTGCAAAATAGCATATTCCTTGTATTAGTCAACTCAGGTGCAGTAACAAATACTACTGATTGGGCAGTTTCAACAACAGACATTTATTTCCTATAGCCCAGAGGTGGAAAGTCTGAGATCAAGGTTCTAGCAAGATTTTTTCTCCTAAGGTCTCCCTCCTCAGCCATCCCTCTGTGTGTCTGTGTCCTCATCCCATTTTCCTACAAGGATACCAGCCGTAGTGGCTCAGAGCCCACCCTACTAACCTCACTTTACCTTAATCACCTCTTTAAAGGCCTTATCTCCAAACACAGTTGCATTCAGAGCTCAAGGGTTAGGACTTTAACATATGAACTTGACAGGGGGAAGAGAGCAGGACACAATTCAGCTGATAACACTCCTCCACCCTAAATTTCTGTTTCTCAACATCCTTGCCAACACATGACATTGCCAGACTTTTTATTTTTAGCAAGTAAAGTGGATAAAACATAGATCATTATGATTTTGATTGGCATGTCTTTTAGATGTCATACATCTAACATTGAACAACTTTCCTCTTGCCTATTAGCCATTTGGATGTCTTCTCTCTGAATCGATTGCTCATAACTTCTGCCTATTTACTTTATGAGGGTAATTCAAAAAGTTTGTGGAAAATAGAATTAACATATGAGTTTATTTTGGTGAAAAATAATTTGAAATCCATGCCTAGTTTTTTCAGTATACACATTTTCTAAGATCATTCAGAGGACACCTTATATTAGGTGCTTTGTAATTTTCTTATTGGCTCATGTGAATTGTTTATATACCTGGAAACTAACCGTCTGTCCGCTGTGGTTTCCATTTATCATCTATTAATTCATGACTGGTCTTTTCACTTTCTAAATGGAGTATTTCAATGACCATATGTTTAAATATTAATGTAGCTAAATTCATCTTGCTGGTTTGCTCTATTTCTCTTGTAGAAGTAAATGCCCCCTGCTTAGAGTTTTAAATATATTCTCTGGCTCTTTTCCCCTATAGATTTTAAAGTTTTTTGCATTTAGATAAATAACCAAAGCACGATTGATTTCTATGTAAGATGTGAAGGCTCCCATCCTATTTTTCTCCAGGGGAATAGCCAATTATTCCAGCTCTGTGTATTGCATAGATAAGTTCTTCCTTTCTGATTAGCAATGCCACATGTGACCTCTAAAATTTCTACTTGAATTTTATGTGCAAAATCTGTTTTCAGCCTTTATATTCAATTTCTTTTCCATTTATTTTTTTTTCTTTTTGAGGAAGTGTTTTAAATTATTCATTTCTTTTCAAGAGAGCTAGAGAGAGAGAAAGATGTACACACAGAAACAGGTAAGTGCCTTTGCCAGGGTCTCGTCATGTTGCAATCCTCCCAGTTTTCTAACCAGCCAGGATCCAGACACACACAGGCACATTCACCGTGTTCAGAAACACCCGAGATGAAAGCTGGGGCTCCTGTATGGCCAAGTATCTCAAGGCAGCACCCTTCTGCCTACACCATGCAGCTTGGCAGTGGATGGATTTTCTCTCTCTGCACAATACCTCGTTTGGGTTTTTTTTGTTTTTTCTTTTTTACTATGGCGTTACAATAAGACTTTATATCAAAAAGAACTTTCTTCTTAGTCTAAACAAACACTCGTCTAGTTTCTCAAAAACCACTGTAGGGACCAGCAGTTAGCGTAATGGCTATGTCACTGGACTCCCATGTAGTCGACCACAGTTCGCGTCCCAGACCTGGTGGCTTAAAACTCAAGCCAGGTGCATGTGCAGGCGTGCCCAAGATCCTGAGAGGATAATGGAGGAGAAGGGATTGCGGCGTGACCATCCCCCCTGCGGAGTGATTTCTCACTTTCTAGCTCTCTGTCTCTCTCTGTTTGTCTGTCAAGCGCATGCGCCCTCTAGCAAAAACCTCTCAAAAAACAAACAAACAAACACACAAACAAACACTGTAGAGATTCCAATAACCATTATTTGGAATATATGGATAATTTGGAGAAAAATTGACATACTAACAATAATGGTTCTTATTATCCATTGGTATATCTCTCCATTCATTTAGGTTCATTTAAGCCTTTCAGTAAGATATCTTTCTTTTCTCTTTCTTCTTTTTTCTTTTTACACCAGTCTTTGCTCACAAATCTTTCACTTGGTTTATTTCTGGATACCAATAGTTTAGAAATTTTTGTAAATATTGTCTTTTTTTTCCTTTTTTAAATTTTTTTTTAAGTTTTTTACCATAGGGCACATGCATTCACCACAGAGAGACAGAGAGAAGGAAAGTGAGAACTCACCCTCAGGGGGATGGCCATGCCATAGTCCCTTTTCCTCCATTTTCCTCTCAGGATTTTGGGCGTGCACACACATGCTCGCAGTGTGATTCTCAAGCTACCAAGTCTAGGATTCGAACCACAGTCAGCCGTGTGGGAGTCCTATGCCTTAACCATGCCACATGCTGGCCCCAATGTTGCCTTTTTAATAAAGCTTTATTTTCTAATTAATTGCTGTCATGGGTTTCAAAATGCTGTTTTGTTTGGTTTTTATTGTAGCTTATAATCCCCTTGCCACATCTCTGTTTCAAATATGTCCGTAGATCTTTTTAAGTTTTCTATTTAAGCAGGCTATCATCTACAGATAATAGAGCTTTATTATTTTTCTGTAACAATTCTCATGCTTTCAGTTTATTTTCTCTTGCTTTATTGAACTAGCCAAGATGTTCCATACAAAGTTGTCAAGAGACAGCAAGACGATGCAACTTTTTCTTACTCCTGAATATTTTTGTTATTCTCCATTCAGACAGATATTATCACTCCCATAGATAGTTACTATTTTCCAGGTTGAGTAAGCCCCTTTGTATTTCTAATTTTTATTAAAGTTTTTTTGAATTCATAGATTCCAAATTTATTAAGTATCTTTTCTTTTTTGAAGGGTATCCATTGAATTGATCATTTTGTTCCCTTAAGTTTATTAATATTATAAATTTTATTTATATATTTTCTAATATATAATATGTTAAGTTATATTATTTTCTTTGGTTCCATGTGATGTTATATTATCTCTTCAATGCTGATGATTTATAGTGCTATCTTTTGTTTAGGATTTTTAATCCAAAGTCTGTGAAGAGATTGGGCCACAATAGTCTATCTCATGTTTAATTGAGATCAAGATTTCACTGGCCTTGGGACCAGCGGTTAGCGTAATGGCTATGTCGCTGGACTCCCACGTAGTCGGCCACGGTTCGAGTCCCGGACCCGGTGGCTTAAACTCACGCTGGGTGCGTGTGCGTGCATGCCTAAGATCCCGAGAGGAGAATGGAGGAGAAGGGATTGTGGCATGGCCATCCCCCCTGTGGGGTGATTTCTCGCTTTCTATCTCTCTGTCTCTCTCTGTCTGTCTGGCGAGCGCATGCACCCTATAGCAAAAATCTCTCCAAAAAAAAAAAAAAAGATTTCACTGACCTTTAAGAAAGAAACAATATTTCTTATATTTTTATTCTCTGGGATTTTTTTAAATGTTAGAATGATCTGTCCTTTGAAATTCTTACAGAATTTACTGCTAAATGTCTATCACCAATGTCTATCACCTGCAAAATGGGCAAGAAAATTGCAGTGTATGCATACACCATGTATGCATACCCAGAGGCTCTGATGTTTTCTTGTGGGAAGAATTTAAACTACTGATTCAGTTACATGAATACATGTAAGACTACTGAGGTTTTCTATTCTTTTTTTCATCTTTTTGTTAAGTTATTTTTTCCTAGGTATTTATCCATTTCAACTAAATTTTCTAATTTATTGTCATATAGCACTTTATAATATTTACTTATTATGATACTTTAAATATATATGTTTATCTTGAAGTACAACATATACACATACAAAAAAAATAATAATAGGCATAGATCTTGATGAAAATATACAAAGCAAAAACATGCACCTAACCAATATCCAGCTTAAGAAGTCATTTCTAGCTCCCAGAGATATCTTCAATCTCTTCCTGAGTTACATCCTCTTCTTTCCTCCTCTAGTGTAGTTATTATCTTAGATTCTAATACGACAGATCAGTTGTACCTATTTTTGAACTTTATGTTAAATATTGCTGTATGACATGTATGCTTTTGTGTTGGTTTTCTCTCTCTCCATAATACACTTGAAGATGCATTCTTTTTTTTTTTTTTTTGGAGAGATTTTTGCTATAAGGACCAGCAGTTGGTATAATGGCTATGTCACTGGACTCCCATGTAGTCGACCACAGTTTGAGTCCCTGACTTGGTGGCTTAAACTCATGCTGGGTGCATATGCATGCGTGCCCAAGATCCCAAGAGGAGAATGGAGAAGAAGGGATTGTGGCATGGCCACCCCCGCTGGGGGGTGATTTCTTGCTTTCTGTCTCTCTGTCTCTCTCATCTTTCTGGTGAGTGCACATCCCCTATCGAAAAAAACTCCCAAAAAAAAAAAAAAAAAAGAAGAAAGGAAGAAAAGTTCATATTTCGATTTAAAGAAACAAACAAGAAGAAAAAATATTTCAACAAATTGCTTAACCTATCAACAGCTCAAAAAAAAAAAAGCAATGCTTTAAATTGGGAAAACAATGCATAGTTTAAAAAAAATTGTTAATGTTTTACTCAAAAGTCATAAAATTCTATTTCACCTCTTATGTTCAATCTCTCTTTTGTTGAATTTACAGTGTTACTGTGGTGTGATCTTTCCGTTTAAATCCTGGAAGTTAACATTCAATGTTATTATTGATATTTCTTGTCCCTAGCATGAAGTTGGTCATTTTCTTGGTTGCTTTTTGTTCTCTTATTTCTGTATGTGTCTTTAGTTTTCCTGGTAGAGCACTCCTTTCAGAACTTCTTAAAGAGTTGGTCTGCTATTGGCAAATTCTTTCAGGTCTTGTTTATCCGAGAATGTTTTTATCCTTTCTTTCCATCTGAAAGATAATCTTGCCAGGTATAGTCTTCTTGGTTGAAACTGTTTTTCACTTTATAATTTGAATATATTGTCCTTGCTTGCATTGTGTCTGATCAAAGGTCTGATGTTAGCCTATTGGAATAACCTTTATAAGTAACCTGACGTTTCTCTCTTGCCAATTTTAGTATCTTGCCTCTGTGGATTTTGCCAATCTGGCTATTGATGTGCCTTGGAGATCTTCTTGGGTTGATTCTATTAGGGGTCTTTTATATTTCTTGGGTCTAGATATTTGAATGCCTCTCTAGATTTGGAAAGTTTTCTTCCAGGACTTCATGGAATAGATTATCAATGCCCTTATTAGTTTCTTCACCTTCTGGAATACCAATTATCTGGATGTCTGGGTGCTTAATGGACACACCTCAGATTCAAAATGGCTTCTTGTCTGAGTATTTTGGGAGTCTTCCATGAACATTCCTGAGCATATCTTTTTGCATGAATTGCTGGGGTACATGGTAGGGCTATATTACCTCCTGGTATTGTTAGTCTTTTCATTGAAAGACACTCAGGAAGGTGTGCAGTGATAGCTAGTTTACTTCTATTGTTTATGAGGTGAGGCACACATTCCCACACACAGTGGTCTTTTGAATTTCCTCATATGAGAAGTGCCTCTTTCAATTGTCTTATCTCTTTGTGCCTTGTGGATTTTCATCAATATCAGTTATGTTTTACAAATATCTCCTTTCATTCTGTGACTTGCCTTTTCCCTCTCTCATGTTTTCCTTGTCAAACAGAAATTTATAGTTTTACTGTGGCCCAATTTACCAATACTTTTTTTGGGGGGGGGGATTATTTCCTGTTTGAGCGATCACTCCCTGGATCTAGGTTATGAAAATATTTTCCAGTGGTAACTTCTAGAAGCTTTATTTTTACATTCTATATTTAAAACTATAATTCACAGGAGCATTAGGTGGCGTGGTGATTAAGGGCACTGGACTCCCATGTGACCAACTGCAGTTTAAGTCACAGACCTAGCAGGTTGCTTTCTTACTTTACATCTCTCTCTCATTCTGTCCCTCTCTGGCCAAATTTAAATAAATAAAAATGAATAAAATAATTCTTTTAAAAAAACTTATAATTCACTTTGGAAAATTTTGTGCATGGTGTGAGATTCGGGTTGATGTGTTTTGGATATCAAGTGACCCAGTGTCATTTATTGAAAGCTCATCCAAAAAAAATGTTTAAATACATTCCATGTTCATGGATTAGAAGAATCCATATCATTAAAATGTCCATACTACTGAAAGCAATCTACAGATTCAAAGCAATAACTATCAAAATACCAATGGCATTCTTCACATAAATAGAAAAAAATTATAGTACCAACCCCATTGTCTAGTGGTTAAGGGAACTGGACCTCATGCGGCTTACTGCAGTTCAAATCTTGGCCCCAGCAGCATGAAAACTACACTGTGCACATGTGCATGTATGCCCAAAATCAAGACAAGATAGAGAAATAAAGAAGAAGGGGTTATAGTGTAACCATAACCCTGAGACCAGGAAAATCAACTCTAAGGCCTACTCTCCCATCTATTCCTGTTTTTATGTTTAAAAAAAAAAAAAAAAAAAAAAAAAAAAGACCTTGAGTAAGAGTTGTCATCACACCAATGAACATTAGAAGGGGAGTTCACCATAAACTCTATTTGCTTAGTAAAAGCACATGAGATTCAGAGGTGACCTGTGTCTTAAGTCTGCTTACTAGAAAATTATTAACGAAGTGAAGTTGACAAAGTAATTCTCCACTGTATCATGTAAGGTTAACCAAACAAATCGAAACAAATTGTTTGTAATCATGGCGCAGTTTTTTTAGTAATTTAAATTTAAAACAAGAAAATTTATGACCAACTTAAAATGACAGTTATTATAAAGTATCGTTTTCCTCAACTTTTAGTAATATTGACTATGAGAAGGGACAGAAAAAAAAAAAAAACTGCATCTATTTAGTTCCTGTAGGTGGCTACTAGGAGAAGTAAAGTTTTGTAGAATTTCATGTAATTTTTTTTTAATAAGACCAAAGAAAGACCCTGAAAGTAGTGATTTAAGAAGGGGTCTGAACTTTGGTTTTGCAGTGTAGTGGAGTTAGTGTCTCCTCTAATCCTGACTGAGTCAACTGAAAAGCTGGTAAACTATAAAGTCGAAAAATCAAACATATAAGCTGGGTGGAGAAAATAAACAATAAAACATTCTAAAATTCTTAAGGTACTAGGGTGAAGGTAATGTTATTGTAAAAGCAAGTACACATGGTAATATATCGAGCACAGCCACTATAAAAAAAATAATAAAATTAAATTAAAAAGAGGCAAAGAGCATAACTTCCAGACAAGAAGTAGAGGAAAAAAAAAAAAAAAAAAAAAAAAAACAGAACCAGAAAAAGACCAAATAAAATCAATAAAAAAGATGGCAAGGAAGAAGGGAATAGAAAGCAGACAAGCAAAATACATGCCTACCTAGTAAGATGATAAAATTATATTCAAATATACAATTAATCAAAATCAATGAAACTAGATTCACTGCAATTATAAGACAAATGTCAAACTGAGTCTTTTAAGCTCAGCTCAATGGTTTTGTACATTACAAAGAAACACAGCAGAAGCTTAAGAGCACATAGATAGTTAAAACCTAAGAAGAAAAAAAATGGACACCAGACAAATGCTGACCAGGAAAAAATGATGGGGCCATTTGAATATCAGACAAATTAGCTTTTGACAAAAGGTTCAGTTTAGCAGAAAGATAAAGCATCTCTAAGCTTGCAAGTGCCTGAAAAAAATGGTCTCGAATCTTACGAAGCTGAAATTGTCAGGAAACTAGGAACGTTTGACAGATGCACTATCATAATGGGGGATGTAAATCACTTCTTTCATTAAAAGGTAGGTCAAGCAGACCAAAAATCCAGAAAGAATGTAGAAGATTTGAACAACAAAACTAGCCATCTGGATCCAAAGAACATTTACAGAATGCTGCACCCAACCATTAGACGGTCCACATTCACATTAAGCACTTGCTAACTTCAGTGAATTGCAAACCATTTTCTGACCACAGTTGAATTAAGTGAGAAAACAATAGCAGAATAACATAGAAGTAAAACCTCCTGTGCACCTGAGGAACTCATAGATAAAAGAAGAAGTCATAATGGAAACAGGATTAAAAACTGAGGGATGAGGCCAACAGGTGACATGGAGGTTAAGGCACTGGATCCCACATGACCTACTCTGTGGTCAAGTCCCAGGCCCAGCAGTTTGAAAAACACACTGGGAATGTGTGTGTCATGTCCAAAATCCTGAGAGAAGAATGGAAGAAAAAGGACTGAGGCATGGCCATCCCCCATGTGGGATGATTTCTCTTTTTCCTCTCTTTGTCCCTCTCTGGTGAGTCCACATACCCTTGGCAAACATCTTTAAAAATTTAAAAAAAAAAAAAAAAAAAACTGAGGGATGATGAGAGGGTAAAAAAAAAAAAAAAAAAAAAAACTGAGAGATGATGAGATGCCACATCTCCTAGTTTGTGAGAGGAAGTAAAGATATTACTAACATGGACACCAATAACTCCAGTGCTGACTTAGTAAAGGTGGGATCTAGTGCCTTAACCACCAAGTAATGTAATTGGAGCACAAAGTTTTTATCAACTCACTCCAGTAACTTCAATTTTTTTTTTTATTTGTGGGGGCCCTCACTCACCACCGACAGGCTGCCTTGCTGCGCGCATGCCTTGCCACCGCCCCGCAGAAATGCTTCGGTTACCCACGGTCCTTTGCAGATGAGGCCCTTGTCCAGGGCAGTGGCTCCTCATCTCACTAGGGCTTATGCCAAAGATGTTAAATTTGGTGCTGATGTCCAAGCCTTAATGCTTCAAGCTGTAGACCTTTTAGCCATTGCTGTAGCCATTACAATGGGGTCATAGGGAAGAACAGTAATTATTGAACAGAGTTGGGGAAGTCCCAAAGTAACAAAAGATGGTGTGACTATTGCAAAATCAATTGACTTAGCAGGACGTTAGTGGGAAACAGATATGGCTTATTACCTGTTGATGATGACATGTATAGTATTCTCAACTGGATTGGTCTGAGAAGTATTTCATGATGGGCAAAGTATTTTTACAAGCAAAATGAGAAATAGTGATTGACTGTTTAAAAAAAATAATAATTAGAAAATCAATTGACTTAAAAGATAAATATAAAAATATTGTCGCTAAACTTGTTCAAGATGTTGCCAATAATACAAACAAAGAGGCCAGGGACAGTACCACCACTGCTACTGTACTGGCATGCTCTATTGCCAAGGAAGGTTTGAGAAAATTAGTAAAGGTGCTAATCCAGTGGAAATCGGGAGAGGCATGATGTTAGCTGTTGATGTTGTAATTGCTGAACTTAAAAAGCAGTCTAAACCTGTGATGACCCCCTCCCTAAGAAATTGCTCAGGTTGCTACAATTTCTGCACATGGAGATAAAGAAATTGGTAACATTATTTCTAATGCCATGAAAAAAGTTGGAAGAAAGGATGTCATCACAGTAAAGAATGAAAAAATATTGAATGATGAATTAAAAATTATTGAAGGCATGAAGTTTGATCAAGGCTATATTTCTCCATACTTTATTAATACATCAAAAGGTCAGAAATGTGAATTCCAGGATACCTATGTTCTACTGAGTGAAAAGAAAATTTCTAGTGTCTAGTCCATTGAACCTGCTCTTGAAATTGCCAATGCTCCAGAAGCCCTTGGTCATAATTGCTGAAGATGTTTATGGAAAGCTCTAAGTACACTTGTTTTGAATAAGCTAAAAGTTGGTCTTCAGGTCATAGCAGTAAAAGCTCCAGGTTTTGGTGACAATAGAAAGAACCATAAAAGATATGACTATTGCTACAGGTGGTACAATGTTTGGAGAAGAGGGGTTGACCCTAAATATTGAGGATGATCAGCCCCATGACTTAGGAAAAGTTGGAGAGGTCATTGTGACCAAAGATGATGCCATGCTCTTGAAAGGAAAAGGTAACAAGACTCCAATTGAAGAAATCACTGAGTAGTTGGATGTCACAACTAGTGAATATGAAAAGGAAAAACTGAACATCTGGCAAAACTTTCAGATGGAGTAGCTGTGCTGAAGGTTGGTGGGCCCAGTGATGTCGAAGTGAGTGAAAAGAAAGAGTTACAGACGCCCCCAATGCTACAAGAGCTGCTGTTGAAGAAGGTATTGTTCTAGGAGAGGGTTGTGCATTCCAGCCTTAGACTCACTGACTCCAGCTAATGAAGATCAAAAAATTGATATAGAAATCATTAAAAGAACACTCAAAATTCCCACAATGACCATTGCTAAGAATACAGGTGTTAAAGGATCTTTGATAGTTGAGAAAATTATGCAAAGTTCTTGATGCCATGCTTGGAGATTTTGTGAATATGGTGGAAAAAGGAATCATGGACCCAACAAAGGTTGTAAGAACTGCTTTACTGGATGCTGCTGGAGTGGCCTCTCTGTTAACTACGGCAGAAGTCGTAGTCACAGAAATCCCTAAAGAAGAAAAGGAGCCTGGAGTGGGCAGAATGGGTGGAATGGGAGGTGGTATGGGAGGCGGCATGTTCTGACTTCTAGAATAGTGCTTTACCATTACTGACGAACTGTGATAGGAAGCTCAAGACAGTGCTCCTCACTGCATAACTTTAGAGAAGTCAGTTGAAAACAAAAGTGAATAAAAAGGCTGGCTGATGTTTAAGAAAATCACTATAACTTGGGACCAACAGTTAGCATAATGGATATGTCGCTGGACTCCCATGTAGTAAACCATGGTTCAAGTCCCAGACCTGGTGGCTTAAGCTCACACCAGGCACATGTGCGTGCATGCCCAAGATCCCAAGAGGAGAATGGAGGAAAGGGGACTGCGGCATGGCCATCCCCCCCTGGGGGGGGGGTGATTTCTCACTTTCTGTCTCTCTGTCTCTCTCTGTCTTTCTGGTGAGCGCACAAACCCTATAGCATAAACTTCTCCAAAAAAAGAAAAGAAAAGAAAATTACTATAACCATCAGTTACTAGTTTCAATTGACAATGTATAATGGCTTACTACTGTCATTGTCCATGCCTACAGATAATTTATTTTGTATTTTTGAATAAAAAGCCATTTGTACATTCGCAAGAGCCATGTACCAGTGTACTGCTTTCAACTTAAATCACTGAGGCATTTTTCCTACTGTTCTGTTAAAATCAGGATTTTAGTGCTTGCCATCGCCAGGTGAGAAGGTAAGAAGCAGCCTTTCTGCGGAGAGTAAGAATAATTGTGTACAAAGTAGAGAAATATCCGATTATGTGACAACCTTTGCGTAATAGAAATTTGTTTGAAGTTAAAGAAAAAGAATTGAATTGTGGAGCCAGCCTCATGATCTGATGATGAAGGGAGCCAAATCCCACACGGCCAACTGCAGTCTGAATCCAGCTGCAGAAGCTTGAAAACCACACCAGGTGCATGTGCATGCATGCGCATGCATGCTCAAAATCCCAACAAGTAGGAGGAATGAAGAAGAAAGGAATTGTGTTATCCACACCCCATTGGGGATTGTCTCTCTCTGTCACTCTGGATCTGGTGAGCATATGTGCCCTCTTCAATTAAAAAAAATGAATTGTGACAAAATGCACACAACCTAAAAGTTACCATCTTAATCCTCTTTAAGTACACAGTTCAGTGGCATTAAGTACACTCATATTGTTGTGTAAAGATCATCCTCATTAAATTCTGAATTCTTTCCTTCTTACAAAACTAAAACTCTATACCTAAGTTAAACACTGAGTCCCTGTTCCACCAAGCCGCCAACAACCACCATTCTAGAGTTGACCATTGAACAGCACAGGAGTTAGGGGCACCGACTTTCTGTGCAGTCTGAAATCCACACGTAACTTTTGACTGCCCCAAAACTTTACTAACTTGTTGACTGGAAGCTTTACTGATAACATAAATAATCTGTTAACACATATTTTATATGTTATATGTAGGGCTTCCAAAAATGTTATGAAAATGCATATCATAATAAGTTATGTATGGATTTTATTTTTTTTCAGCAAAATAATCTCATACTTTAATTACCTTTTCCACAAAGTTTTACAAGTCCCAATATATATATATATACATATATATATATTTGACCGCAGTTCAAGTCCTAGACCCGGTAGCTTAAAACTCACGCCAGGCGCGTGTGCATACACGCCCAAGATCCCAAGAGGAGAATGAAGGAGAAGGGATTGCGGCGTGGCCATCCACCCTGGGGGGTGATTTCTCGCTTTCTGTCTCTCTGTCTCTCTCTGTCTGTCTGGCGAGCGCACGCACCCTATGGCAAAAACCTCTCAAAAAAAAAGTTAAATAAAATAATTATTAAAAAAAGAAAAAACACCCATGAGTAAGCAGACACATAATATTCAAATCCACATCATTCAAGGGCCAAGCCTACTTTCTGTTTCTATGACTTTGCACTAATTACCTCTCATGAGCAGAATCATATGCTGTTTGTCTCCTATGTGACTGGCTTATTTCACTTAGCGTAATGTCCTCAAGGTTCACCCATGTTTCAGAATTTCCTTCCTTTATAATGGAAGTTTAAAAAGTTTAAAATGTTAAAAATAAATAAATAAATAATAATTGTGGGACCAGCCTTGTGGTCTGATGACGAAGGGAGCCAAATCCCACATGGCCAACTGCAGTCTGAATCCTATTTAAATACTATTGAATACTACTTCATTGTGTGCATATCCAGTCATGTGTCAGCGGACACTTGGGCTGCTTCCATGTTTTAGCTATTGCGGATAACACTGCAATGAACCTCGGTGCACAGAAGTGAAACTGCTAGATCATGTGGTGATTGTTTTCAGTGTCTTCAGGAATCGCCATACTGTTTTCCACGAAACCTTATTACATTTTCACCACCCGTGCGCAGGAATTCCAATTTCTCCTAATTCTTGCCAACCTTTGTTATTTTCTGTCTCTTTATCGTGGCCATCCGAATGGGTGTAGGACAATATCTCATTGTGGCTTCTAATTTTCAAAGAAATTGCTTGTTTGAGGCAGCTGCTGCAAGCAAAATGATGCCACAATTTTAACTGGGAACGTTTTCCAGCTCTTTCATCATTTTCTCAGTAAGTGGGTAAGCCATTAGGTGACCGTGATGGCAATCGTATTTAGGAAGTTTCTCTTAACATCAGTGAAATTGTTCATGGTGGTAAATCATGTCTGTGCCTCTGCTTCACAGTAACTACATTTAAAAATAACGTTATACTAAGTGAAATAAACCAGGTACAGAAAGACCAATACTACAGGGGCTCCTTTTTATGTGTAATCTAAAAAGAAAATAAATAAGTGGAATTCACAGAAGCAGAGCATACAGTGGTGAGTGTCAGAGCCTAGTGGGGAGGGGAGAGTTTGGTTGGGGAGATATTGGTCCAAGGGTGCAAAGTTTCAGCCTAACAAGGGGCTTAGATTGAGAAGATCTAGTATATAACACAACAACTATAATTGATCATAATAGTTACGTATTTGAAAATTGTTAAGAGGGTAGATTGTCCATGTGCTTATCACAAAAATGATAAATATGAGTAGTAGATATTTATACATCTATGAAAACATCTCATTGTATTCCATAAATACACATAATTTGTCATTTCAAAACATAAAAATAAGTTAAAAAATTAAGCTAAATGTCTGATCCTTGTACAATGGTGTGAATTTTGTGTCTCAATGTATTTCATCAGCTAAGTCTTCAATATTATTATTGAAATGTCATATTTAATTAGTTTGTTTTTGTTACTTTTAAGTCAAATTTGAAAAAGTATTAGAATTTATATGCCTTAAATGTTTATTGTATCTTTTTTCACCTAGCAAATAGAAAGCATTTTCCTTTAAGTTATTATCTCATAAACTAAAAGCATTCTGTTGGATGAGACAGTGGGTATTCTGTGTGCCCGCAGGTCCCACTAGTCCCACACACAGCAGTCAAAAGCTCCCTGTGGCCGTGGGCGAACTCGCTGCCCACCTTCGCCTGCAAAGCCATGGGTGGGCTCAGCTGCTCCGCAGCTGCTCACCCTGGGGCCCGAGCCCATCTCCACGCTTGGATGACTGGCCTGTGGAAAGACCCAGGCACAGCAGCCCCTGGCATGGGCATGAAGGGTCAGAGGAGCACAAGGAATTAGACAGAAGCAAGAAGCACAAGGATCAATACACGACGAGGCCCTGACAGGAGGTCACAATCCAGTAACCCTCTAAAGCACAGAAGGAAAAGATAAAGACCAACTTCAGGAGGCGAGCTGGATCTGTATTGGGAGAGGGTGAGTGACTGGGCAAGCCCTGGAGGGGGCTGTGAATGTAGATTTCTCATGACAGATTCTGTCAGAGAGGGGACTCCGCAGCTCACCAGCATGACTGGTCCCCATTCCCACATTCACCACCCTCCCCACTTCACAGTGAGCCCCAAGGTGAACTCATTCCATTACTTGGTGAGGACATTTTCGCCACTCTGACTACGCCCAACAAGGAGGGTTAATTAGCTCATGTGGAATTCTCATGCTGACTTCGCTGGTGTCACCAACCCAGGGCAATTAAGGGCCAAACGGGAATAATAATGAGAGATAAAAAACATCCTGAAGCGGTAGGATAGCTTCACTAATTATGCTGGGTTATTATTTCTACATTTTTGGAGCTGTTTCTGTTGCTATAGAAATAAGAGGTTAATGAGACACACACCCATGTCCTTTTGAAAGAATCTAGCCTGCACTCCCTTCCACACCCAGCGTCTCTGTGGGCATCTCTGGGGCTCCTGTAGGTGCCCAGAGAGGCCAAGGGAAAAGGCCTGAAAGGAGGGCCCACTCTCTGGGGAATGAAGCTGTGTCTCTCTTCCTGGTCACCTCACCCATTTTCAGAGCCAGCCACTGGGGCCCAACTCATGGAGGCAAGCCAGACCTGTCCTACCTCCTCCTCACTTTGTGCCATCTGGGGAGGACACTTGCCCTCCAGTACCTCAGGCCCTGTCCCTGCAATACCATTCAGTGTGTCAAGAGACCTAGATGAGAGGGCAGATAAGGAGCCTGGCCCATGGGGAGCCTGCACCCCTGCCCTCCAACGCCCCTGGAATCCACGGACCAGCTCAGTGGGCCTTATCTACCCTCCCACCTTGGCCCCACATGCACGTGACCTTCCCTACCCACAAGCAGCTTGTCCCTGACTAGTCCAGCAGCCAAAGTGAGCACCTGTCTCTTCCCCATCACACACACCAATGTCTGTGATTCAGCCAGGATGGGTCTGGCAGTGTTCTGCATCTGTTCCCTTGTTCTATAGGGAGGCAGATAAAGAAGGACTTAGGGCAGAGTGAGTTGGGCTCCACCCCAGGGCAGGCTGGACTCCACTGTAGGCAGGCACTAGGATTCCCTGTCGTCTGGTCTACTGGGACAACTCACAGATCCCTTTCATCATGGCCATCTGGGCCTCCCCGTAGTAACACTAGAATCGTGCAGTGGACAGTGAGTTCCAGGGCCCTCACCTTTTCCCATTAAATCTGCAAGGACATAGCAAGATCCATCTTCAGCTCATACAGTGCTGGCTGCTTCTTTGTTAGTCAGTGTGCATTTTGTTGGGTCTTCCTCTCCTCTTAGGTAATGTCAACTAAGATGCAGCGTCAAAGAACTGATGCCACTTCCTGGCAGCACCCTACCCGCAGCCTAAGGAAGCCCTGCTTCCTTAATCCGCTAACTCACCCAGCCAAAGCCCAGCTCCTAACAAGGCTTTCCCAACATCCTCTTCCCAATATGCCTTTGGGTCCCCATGTCTCTTCCCCAGAAGCCCCAAGGTCCCTGAACCTCTTCCCCAAAAGCCCCAGAGTTACCAACCCTCTCCTCCAGACCCGACTTGACCAACACCATGTGTGGTCCTGCTGGCCTTTTGCAGCAAGGATGTAATCTTACTGAAATATTATCTCCTTCACTGGGAACCCAGAGAACTGCTTCTGCTCCAGGAGGGGCCAGTATTTTGTGGGTATAGTGGGGAGCAGCACACAGCCAGGTGGTCTCCACACAACGCCGTACTGTGCCTCCCACCTGAGACCTCTGTTCTTTCTCTGGTGCCTAGAAATCGAGTGGCAGGAACTGTGGAAATCCTCCAGGACTTCGTTCTGTGGCTGCTCTGTGTGAGTCTCCAGGACTTCGGGAGGAAGCCTGTGGTGGGCACCCTCTAGATGCCAGCAAGTTGACTCTTGGCAGAAGTTGAAAAACCAGTGAACATGCAGGAGATGTACAGGCAATCTGGTGGGTCTCAGTGTCCTCAGACTCCCACAAACATTGTGCGGGAGGGCTATTCACAACCTCACAAGCTTCCTCCAGTTAATCCTTTCACATCGTCATTCTCTGGGCCTGATCATGGTGGGCTATAGGCTGCAGAGACAGAGATGACAAGACACAGATCTGCCTTCGAGGTGCTCACACAGACCCAAAGGCAGTGACCACAGAGCAGCAGACCCGGGGATTCCAACAGAGTGGGATGAAGGGCCAAGGGTCCAGGAAGGGGGAGGCTCTGACTCAGGGTGTGGGGTTGTTGGAGGAAGACCACTCAGGAGGAAGGTTTTAGTCTTAGCTCTGGAGGGAGCTTGGGATTCAAATACGCCAGGAGAAGAGAGGGCAGGAAGAGGGCCTTCTGGGACCAGGCTAAAACTCAAAACTAGGAGCCCAGTTTTGCTCCTCGGGGTGAGGGAAAGCACGTCTCTAGAACCCTGAGGTATTTCAGCAACCCCTGAGCCCTGAAGGATGACTAGAATCTCTCACGACACCTGCTGAGTTAGGAGCGGCTGCCTGAGGTCTGAGTAAAGGAGGATTCTCGTGCCCATGTTGTCTGTCCCACGAGCCAGGTCTGCTGCAACTGTGAGAATGGCAGCCCACTGGTCTGTCCTTGGATCACCCAAAGGACAGGAAAGCCCAAGTTCAAGCACAGAGGAGCAATGGCTTCCAACAGTTCTAGTAAAGAATTTCCTGTGGGACTATAAAGATATATGTGATTAAATGTAATATAAAAAAATTATGATAATAACAAAATTCAATTTTAAAAAAGAGTACAATTATAAAGAAGTGTCCTAGACACACACACCCCTTTCTGAGTGTCATTGCCTCTTTTTCAGCCTAGGCCCCCAGCTCTCAGAAAAGACCTGGGGACTCTGGAAACCTGAATCACAGCGAATCAGTGACATGAGCTGGGACTTGAACCCAGGTCTTGTGACTCTGGGCACAGTGGCCTTGTCTTAACCTTTCTGTCACTGATCTGTGCTTCTCCAAGTCCTGACTCCAGTACAGAGAGGACTATCCTGCTGTAGCAAGAAGTGGTGCCTGAGCCTAGAGCACCACACTCCAGTCTCTCACTCCTACCCAGACATCGTGCATCGGCCACATGCCAGCCCTAAAAACAGGAACGACAGGCAGTGAAGAAGCCAAGTCCCAGCCAGCATGGTTCCGTGACCATGCTGAGTAGACATGTCCACACAAGAGGAGCAAGCCATAAGGATAAAGAGAGGGTGTGTGGCTGGCAAAGTCAGGAAAGGCTTCCTGGAGGAGAGGGTGCCTGATCTGAATTTTGTCAGGTGAGCAAACCTGCAAAGGCAAAGAGTATTCCAGGTGGGATCAGTCACGAACACAGTCTAGGAGATATGAAAACATGCTCTGTGGATTCTGGAATCTTCCATCTTTACGTGATTGGAACGGGAGCCAGAACAGGGTTGATCTGCTTGGACTCTGCCATGTGTGATAATTTGTGTTCATGCTGAGATATTCGAAGAACCCCTTAGGATGAAAGGAAAGAGAACAGTGTTGGCTACAGAACAGCTGGCTTTGAGTCCTGGTTTTGTCACTCCCTGTCTGAATGATCTCCAGCAGCCATTTGTTTTCTGAATCTCATTTTCCTCCTTTGCAAAGTGATGTGAGCCTCCCTCCCTCCCCAAGTCCCAGGGCTATCGTGAAGATCAGACAAGGCCGTGGATGTTTTGGCAATGAGGAAGCATTCCCCCAGGGAAAAGTACAGACGGCACATCCAGCTCTTCTTGCACTTGAAGACAGCTATGCTCACACACATGCATACGCATGTGCACACTCGCCTATGCACATGTGCACAGCCAGGAATACACACACCACATGCATGAACATGCACCAGAGAATATAATGGGGCATTAAAAACAGTTATTTGGGAGCTAGCAAGTGGTGTAGTGGTTACGGTGCTAGACTTTCCAGCAGTTCAAGTCCCGGAACTTGCACCTTGAAAATCATACTGGGCATGTGTAACCAAAATCCCAGGAAGAGAATGGAGGAGAAGGGATTGTGGTGTAGCCATCCTCCTGGGGGGAGGTGAAGAGGGGATTTCTCACTTTCCCTTTAGCTGTCTCTCTCAGGCAAGCACACGTGCCCTAAAGCAAAAACCTAAAAAAAAAAAAAAAAAAAAACCTTTGGGTTTTTTTCCCCAAATTTCCTTCCTATACTCTTTCTCTCTCTCACTCTCCTTCCACTTTGTCCCTAGTGTCCATAACAATTTTCAATGCTTTTATGTTCTTCAGTCTATCAGTCTCTAAGCAGACAATTGGTATATGTTAAGTAGAGACATAAAATGTCTCTGTTTCATAGCCTGGCTTGCTTCACTCTGCAAAAAATCTTCCACATTCATCCACTTTCTATCAAATGCCAGGGTCTTGTTTTTTATTTTTATGGCTGAATAGTATTCCATGGAGTACATGTGCCACACTTTTTCAATCTATTTATCTGTTTGTGGATATTTAGGTTGGTTCCATGTCTCAACAATCATGAATAATGCCACAGTAAATATAGATGAGCAAGCGCTTTTCTGACTGAGCACTGTCCTTTGGGGAGATACCCAGCTGTGGAATTGCTGGATCACATGGTAGCTCTATTTTTTAGGTCTTTGAGGACCCTCTATATTGTTCTAATAGAGAGGTAAGACATTTGTGGGACACAGATGTGGTTTATTACCTGTTGATGACAACATGTATGGTATTCTCAGCTGGGCAAGTCTGAGGTGTCTATCATGCTGGGTAAAGTCTCTTTACAACCTAAATGATGTATAGCAATCGAATGTATAAATATTAATAAAAATTAATTCACTCATTCAATTTTTTTTTTAATAACTAAAAGCAATTGTTTGTGGGCCGGCTCATGGAATGGTGGTTAAAGTGACTGAATCTCCCATGCCCAACTGCACAGTTTGAGTCCTGGACCCTGTGGCTTGAGAAATATGCCAGGGATATGTGAGTGCATGCTGAAAATCCTGAGAGGAGAATGAAGGAGAAGGGATTACAACATGCCCAACCCCCCTGGGGGTGATCTCTCTCCCTCTCTCTGTCTCTCTCTGGCAAGTATATGTACCCTACAGCCAACTGAAAAAAATAAAATAGTTATTTGTAATAAGAATCAATAAGAAAATAATTAAAATGTTAAATACAAAGTGTACACTTTTCAATTGTCATCAAAAGTACAACTGATGGGGACCAGCAGGTGGCATGATGGTTAAAGCATTGTACTCCCACATGGCTGGCTGCAGTTCGAGTCCCAGACCTGGCAGCTTTCCCTTCCTCTCTCTCTCTGCCCTCTCTCTCTGCCTGTCTCTCTGGTGAGCACGCGCACCCTATAGCAAATTTAAAAATTATAATAATGATCAATAAAATTAAATAATTCCTTTAAAAAGTACAACTGATTATGTAACAATATACATTGTGGGTTGAATGTATGAAAGTGACCTTATTTGGAATGAGGGTCTTTACAGATGTAGTCAAATTAAGATAAGGAGGACCTTAATCCGTGACTGACGTCCTTATACAGAGAGAGATTTGGAGACAAGCAGGACAGAAGGCCATGTGATGATAGAAGCCGAGAATGGAGATGGTATCATATGCCAAAGAGCACCCAGGAGCGCTGGCAACTGCCAGGAGCTGGGAGAAGCAAGGAAGACTCCTCCCCTAGAGTGGTGGGAGGGATCATGACCATGCAGGCACCTAGATCTTGGGATTTTCAGAACAAGAAATTAGTTTTTGTTATTTTAAGCCACCCAGTTTGCAGTTAGAGCAGCCCAGGACATTCACACGATACACAAGGGAAAAGCTGTCTGGAAGAGAATTATCCAATACGGATTAAGACAAGGAAAATTAACGGAGCAGTATCTCATGATTTCCCTTTTCTACACTTCCGTAATCATAGTTATCTGAAACATCACTATTCTGCTTTTTGCATTACTTCTGATTTTCAAAAATGAGCCAATGGCAGTGGGCATGCTCTGAGAGCTTCTACCTACCCAGAAGGTACTATGAGGCCTGCCCAATGTGGCAGAAACAAGCTGACGTTTGAACAGCTTATTAAAGATCTTCATAAATAAAAACACAGCCTTGTGTGTATGTAATCATGCCCACGAGGGGAAGTGGAGTTTAGTAGCTGACAGTCCCAGACACAGTGTTCCTGATCCAGTCTATACGGCCTAACAGGCAAAGCAGCAGTACCCTCGACCTGGTCCTCCTGGGATGACCCCTTGCCTTGACTATGTGCCCCAGTTTCCTCCAAGACTAAAGCTGTTCCACTGAGTGGTCTGTCTACACTCGTAAGAGTCTAAAGGGTCCTCTCCCCACTTTCTGACTCGCTTGACAATTTTACCAAATAAAAGCTATACCAAAGGAGAGGAGAATAACTAAGGCAGGATGGCCAATTACAAATCCAAGACATGGATGCTCAATCAAAGGCGCACTGATAGAAATTCTTCTGCATTTAGTGAGACTTAAAATTTTTGTGATGCTTAATGGAATCCTGGAGAGTGGGAAGCACAGTCTTTGATGCTTAAACCTCATGAAAATTCATTTGTGTGCTCAACTGACACGAAAATATTCGCTCATCTTTACATGGTGCGTGCTTTATTCAGATCCAGGCTGGCCTGACGCAGCATGGCTGTGCCTGCAGACTTGTACTGAATGCTCCTTTAAAACGTCTTACCAAAGAGGGAAGTGGCTTTGGTTTTTTGTTGTATTTTCAATATGTGTCTGCCTCTTCCCTTTTCGGTTCTTTTGTTCAGGAAACAACCTCACGTGCAGAGCTGAAAGATGCAAACACTGGTGTGATGAAGCCCTGGACTCCAGGCTCAGAAAACCGCCCAGAACCAGCAAAAATGACAAGGCGATGCTGTATTATACCTCCCAAGGAAGGATTGTAATAGCTGTAAGAGCTGCAGCAGGAGACACTGCATGGCAACGCCCACCTGTCGATGTCTGAGGCTCAACTGCGCTATCGTCCTTGTTCCATTTTTTAGCACTATTAAACAGAAGATAGCCATCCTCATCTTCTTTCATCACATCCTGGACAAAATAGAGGATGAGGCCAGTAAGCAACAAAGGGGAAGATAAAATAATAAAGACTGAAGGAGGTGCGGGGGAGTGACAGCGTCCGCGCAGTCCGGCGGGGTCAGCTGCATGGAGAGGATCACAGCGCTGAGCCCCAGGAGGCTCCCTTTGGCTGCAGGGAACAGGGCCAGGTTGCGAGAGGAGACAACCGGTATCTAAAGACAGCAAAGAGATGCTGCTGTGATGGGGGTAGGGGGTTTCGGGGTAGGAGCACCGCGGGTGCTGGAGTGGTAGGGGGCCCAGCTGAGGCTGGGTCGAAACCAGTTGCTAGCATCATGCAGGAGGCTACATCTCGGCTGAGCTTAGAAGGATGGAAGGATTGGCGAGGAGGCTGGGGGCCAAGTGCACCAGCCATCTGGGGTGTAGCTATTCTAGGCCTGGCGGAGCCATGGGAAAGAAGGTGCTAGCAAGGAGTCTGGAGGGAAGGAGGAGGGGTGTGGGAAGCCGAGGCTTCTCCCTGGCCTGGAAGCAAAGGAGGGTTCCAAGAGGGCAGGCGTCTGCAGAAGAGTCCTGGGGCAGTCACCAGCCACCGCTCCATGTGTGTGAGCACGACCCAGGGCTGGTTTGTCCAGAGCCTCGTTGAAACCCAGCTCTGTCGAGCGTCCACACCGTGGATGCAGCAGGGCAGGGTAAAAGGAGCGGCCCCTCCCCCACGGCCCTGGGACCGGAGTGTGCCCTCCACTGTCCACCTTTGCAGGAAAGGCTGCTTTACTCTTCATAAAGAAGTCAGTGATGCCTTCTATCTTTTCATGCTGGGGCTGGCAGGTGGTGTGGTGGTTAAGGGCGCTGGACTCTCACATGACTGACCATGGTTCGAGTCCTGGACCTGGCGGCTTGTTTTCTTACTTTCCCTCCCTCACTCTCACTCTATCCCTCTCTGGCCAAATTAAAATAAATAAAAATAAATAAAGTTAAATAAAATAATTCTTAAAAAAAATAAAAAGAAGTCAGCGTCACCTTCTGTCTTTTCAATCTGCGGGAAACTGTGCAGCCATTCTCCGCATCGTGGCCCTCTAAAGGCAAGGTCCTGCTGCTTCTTTTTTTTTTAACTTTTTTAAAAAATATTTTACTTAACTTTATTTATTTATTTTAATTTGACTAGAGTGGGACACAATGAGTGAGTGAGAGAGAGAGAGAGAGAAAGTGAGAAAGCTAACTGCCAGGTCCAGGACTCGAACTACAGTCAGCCATGTGGGAATTCAGCACCCTTAATCACCATGCCAGCTACCAGCCCAGGGACCTACCTCTTCTACACTGCGTTCCACGTGCCTGGACTCCGCACACTCTTGTACTCCCTGAGAGCTGCTGGTAGGTAGGAAGTGGTGGGGGGCGGGGGGTCAGCTCCACCCGTCTCTGACAGCACCCCAGGCATGTTGAGGGTGCACTCCAGAGCAGAGATGGTTGTCATCTCAGTCATCTCTCTGCTCACCCCTCGTGAAATGGAGCTGCTGCCTCTAAGACAGAGCAGATTAAAAGACACTTTTCATAAAAAAGCTTTAAAAAAATGACAAAAACAAGCCAACAATTCATAATGATGATGTAAAGTGATTCGAATTACATTTTGATTAACAACAAAGTACAAAAAAAAATACAAAACAACGCTGCTTTTTGCAGTGAAATATCACAGACGCCTACTTCTACATTTTCACTTAAGTCTTGGGTTCCCCGAATACCTCCTGTTTATACTGCATCCTGCTATCTTTCTGGATGATCAACTCCCATCAAGGCTTTGTACATTCTTTCAGAATTAGCACAGAGACTTAGTGCAATTTCATCCCAATGGGATTCATTTGAACTAAAAAAGAAAAAAAAAATTCTAAAACTTATCTGAAAGAATTAATAATGAGATTGCTAAGAAACTTCTAAAAATGGAGAGTAATGAGGGAACTTCTTTAAAATAACTTTAAATGATTAGAAAATAACTTAAAATTATTTCTTTAAAAAAAAAAAAACTATCATTTAAATATTGTCAGTTCTCTCTAGAAACACGTTCTGACATACCGTGCAGACGGACCTGTGCCATTCCCTGCACTGACCACCTCTTTGGCGTCCAAGGGAGGACTTCCTCAGAGCGACATGGATGTTGGCATGTCCAGGTGTGCCCTGCAGACAAGTTATACCTGCTATTTCCCCCTGCTTTCTATGCAAAGGCACCCACGTGTTCACAATGTCCCATGACCATGCCTGGTTTTTTTGTTTGTTTGTTTGTTTGTTTGTTTGTTTGTTTTCTTTGCCATAGGGTATGTGAGCTTGCCCGAGAGAGAGAAAGAGAGAAAGTGAAGAAAAGTGAGAAATAACATCCCAGGAGGATGGCCACACCACAATCCCATCTCCTCTAGTCTCTTCTCAGGATTTTGGGCACATTCACTCACACACATGACCAACTTGTTTTTCAGGCCACCACATCTGGAACTCAAACTATATAGTTCGTCATGTGAGATCCAAAGCCTTAACCACCACTGGACAATTGTGCCTTTTTTTTTTTTTTTTTTTTTTTTGGAGAGGTTTTTGATATAGGGTGCATTCGCTCACCAGAAAGACAGAGACAGGGAGACAGAAAGCGAGAAATCACCCCCCAGGGGGGATGGCTACGCCACAATTCCTTTTCCTCCATTCTCCTCTCGGGATCTTGAGCACGCACGCACCCGTGCCCGGTGTGAGTTTAAGCCACCGGGTCTGGGACTCGAACCGTGGTCAACTACATGGGAGTCCAGCAACACAGCCATATGCCAATTGCTGGTCCCTGATTGTACCTATTTTTAGATGGGAGGTTATGTCCTTACAGACAGAATGGCTAGGTATCAGCCTAACTCTTGAATTCCAGAAAATTCCTTTGAGTTCAGTTGTTGACACATGTGGTTTGGAAATAAGACTCTATCGCACCCATCCTGGTAAGGAGGGTGGCCTTTCCACGACTGAGCAGAGCTTTAGGCAACAGGTGACCAAGCTGTAATTCTCACTCCCATGCTAAGGAGAGGGATGTTAACACTGATTGTGCCCTTTGTGTCGGGCATTGCCCTGGTCACTCTGTCTTTGTTTCAGTCACCACCTAAAACGTGCGTACATGTGTTGAGCTGTGTTGGCAACCAGGGCTCCCAGGTCTGCAGAAGTGTGCTGGAAGGCAGCACGAGGCAGGGCGCATGTGGGATAGAGAGTGCTAGAGGGGAGCCTGGCCGCTAATGCCTTTTTCCTGTCTGGAGATCCCATCTGGTTCACCACATCACCTCAGTCATCTGTCCTCTCAGGATCCCCTTAGCTGTGACAGTTTCTCAGATCTGCCATGTCTGCTGACCTTGACGGTGTTGGAGTCAGTTACTTTGTAGAATGTCTTTAACCAGAATTTGTTTGATGTTTTTCATGGTTCGCTTTGGATTCAAACCAGAGAGAAAAAGTGCAGCATCATGGAGAGGTTACCATTATCATATAACATCAGGGCTGCTTGCAGTCACATGACCTGTTACAGACGATGTTGATCCCATCACTCGGCCAGGCCGTGGGCACCAGTGTCTTCGCTGCTAAGTTATTGTGCCTTCCCAGTATCTGCACGGCACTCCTCGGAAGGAAGTGCCTGCATATCTCCTCTCGAGGCTGTGATGCAAAGACCCATCACTGGGCGGTGGGGTGTCCACACCCAGCCTGAGCAACACGGAAGTAGAAGTGCAGGTAGCCTGTCCACTCTCCCGTCAACTCACTTCCAGTCAGTTATATCCATGTGGACTCGGGATCTCTCCACTATTGTTTGCATTGTAATAATCCAAGAGTGTGTTTCTGTGTTGCTTAAATCATTGCAGCAGTTGGCTCCTGTGTCACACCAACCTGCCTCCATTATTTTGCTTTTTGAATGCTTCCCTTTTTTTCAATATAAGATACTCCAGGATCATCTTGCATAGTCCCTACCCCAGTACTAGTCATCCATTCCTTTAAAGAGCCCTGGTTCCTTTGGGACCAGCAGTTAGCGTAATGGCTATGTCGCTGGACTCCCACGTAGTTGACTGCGGTTCGAGTCCCGGACCCGGTGGCTTAAACTCATGCCAGGCGTGTGTGCGTGTGTGCCCAAGATCCCAAGAGGAGAATGGAGGAGAAGGGATTGCGGCGTGGTCATCCCCCCTGGGAGGTGATTTCTCGTTTTCTGTCTCTCTGTCTCTCTCTGTCTGTCTGGCGAGCGCACGCGCCCTATAGCAAAAACCTCTCCAAAAAAAGAAAAAAAAAAAAGAGTCCTGGTTCCTTTTACTGGAGAATGATATTAGAAACCAAGCTTAGCTGTGAGTGTGCTTGCTCTCATACAGGGTTGTCATCGCTTCTGGGCCTTCTCAGTAGACGAAGTTAGGAAACACATGTACGGTCCGTGTACACACACATGTACATGCACGTGTCTGTGTCTATGTTAGGCTAAACAAGAGTTCATAATTACATCTCCAGTTTTCACACAGTATCTCCTGGTTCATGCCTGCTTTCTCCCTAGCTTATCAGGGACATGCATTTAACAGTGAGACCCCTGGCTCCCACCGTCCTCCATCCATCTCTTTCACTGTCCAATCTGACGCTCCTGCAGAGCAGTTTCAGAATCGTTAGCCCCTATCTTCCTGAGAAACAACTGTACTCAATAAAATATGATACTTATGTGTAGCTCTTTCCCCTTAGGCTTACAAACTTCATTCATTGCCAAAGTTACTTTGGTTAGCACCTTCATCCCACTCCCTTCTGTGAGATTGTTTTAAATGTCTGTATCTAGTTAAATCCTTTTGTCAGGTTCTGCATTCTATTCCGGGGGTGATAGTGAGCTGTATCTACCATTAGGAACTATTAAGGACCTTTTACTGTCATCACAGTCCTGCCTCCCAATGCCCACAAAGCTGGTACATGGACACTGGGTTACTTCTGTAAAAAGGGCTCCCATTCTTGCCAGCACAATCAGCTGACACAGAAGAAAGAGGGCCCTGACTCTCTTCTGTATCTTGCATGAATGCATCTAATTGGTGGAACCTAATTTGCATTTGGAACAGGTGCAAGGCAATGTAAGAAACTTATTTTTGCTTCCTGGCCTCTGCAGCAGAGGAAGACAGAGCAGTAGAGCTCTGGAATGAATGTGGTGTATCAAGTCACCACACTCACCACAGGTGCTCAAGGTAGCATGGGAACTCAAGCTAGGAGGCTATTGGAAGGATCCAGATCAGAGATAGTGGTGGCTTGTGAGAGGGTGGAGAACAGTGGGGACAGAGAAAAAGTGGACAGATTCAAAAGATAATGTGTAGATGAAGCCAGAAAGACAGCAGTTCTTCAATGTAATAGGAAAGGCATGCTTCCTCTCTTAAGTTCAGTCACGGTGGCTCACTGTAGCCCCCAGCTAATAGGGCTATAGCTTTCTTAAGTTTTATCACTGCAGACACGTGGCTCTATTGTTCAAGACATGACAGCATACCTGAAGCCCACACCCTCTCCTACTTGTGTCTTGGCTCCCCTAAGACCAAGAAATCACGTATGTATCTTGGTGGTTCATATTGCAAAAGATAAAGCATATCTTGTACAACTGAGCAGGACCTTGGAGGTTGTGTCTGGAGGTTTCCAACTGTCTCATGCTTGCCAATGCTCCCCTCCTCTCTTGGAATCCTTCACCTCCACCACACCCTATGCAATCATATGAGTCCTTTCCATGAGGTAGCAGTACCTATAGTCAAGTTTTGGCTGGGGCTATTGAATCTCTCACACAAGGATTTGCCTCTTTCTCTAAAAATCTTGACTTCATGGAGGGAATTGGAGCAACAGAAAGATTTGAATCCCTTTCCTCCCAGGAGAGCTCACTCTCTGTTATAAATATATGAATGTGTTTGGGAGAAAGACCCTCTGGTTTCAACTCTCCATCAACTAATGTCCCAATTCCAAAGGGAATGTTGGAGAAGGAGATGATGGCCCACCCATAACAGGGTCTGATTTCTTTCTAGCACTTGTGAACAGAAGGCCCTGCTTTTCTGCATGGTCAGCAGGAGCCTCCAGTGTGATGTATAAGCAGATAGTGCACAGACAGAAGCCCACAAAGAGGTACCAGCTACCAATAAGTGATCACTGAAGTCTACATTTATAGTGGTAAGTTTATCTTGGTAAACGTCCTTGAAGAACTAATGCCCCAGTGCTGACCTGGCTCAGTAAGGTGTAAAAGATGGTACCAGGTTTTACTCTCTGCTGCTTGTTATAGAGTTCAACATCAAGTTGCCATGTACTGAGACGAGAATGGCAGGGAAGGAAGGAGGTGAGAAAAGTAAAATCTGTTACGTTTAAACATGTGCATTTACAGAGTGTCTTAAGTGTCTGAGTGGAAATGGAAGAGTAGCTGCAAGTCGGAAGCTGAGAAAAGGAGTTTGGGTAAGTGGTATAAGTATGGTATTTGAACCCCTAGACTGCATGAGATCACCTGGAGGTCGAATATAGAAAGAAAGGAGAAGCCATCTGAGCTCTGAGTCCTGATGCCCTCTGGTCTTTAAAGATTAAAAAACCAAGACATGAATAATGTATAATCTTTTTTATGTGTCATTGGATACTATTTGCTAGTATCTTACTGAGAATTTTTGCATCTATATTCATCAGCGATATGGGCCTGTAGTTTTCCTTTTTTTGTCATGTCCTTGCCTGATTTGGGGATGAGGGTGATGGAAGCTTCATAAAATGAATTTGTGAGGGTTTCTTCCTTTGGAATCTTTAGAAATAAGTTGAGTAGAATGGGAGAGGAGGTTAGCACCTCTTTAAAAGTTTTGTAGCATTCAGAAGTGAACCATTAGGCCCTGGGCTTTTCTTAATTGAGAGGTTATTTATTACTGAATTAATCTCATTACTTGTTACAGGTCTATTCAGGCTTTCTGTGTCTTTCTGGTTCAATCTTAGTAGATTATACATGTCCAGGAATTTGTTCATCTCATCTCATCCAGTTTTTTTGTTCGTGGGCATTAGTCACTTACCGTATTCTCTATGATGTTTTGTATTTCTGTTATATCTGTCATAATATTGCCTGTTTTATTGCAAATTTGATTTATCCGATTTCTTTCTCTCTTCTTCTTAGACTAGCTAACAGTGTTCAATTTTGTTTATCTTTTTCAAAGAACCAGCTTTTGGTTTAGTTTATTTTCAGTATAGTTCATTTATTCTCTAATTCATTTATTTTTGCTCAGATCTTTATTAGTTCTTTTCTCTTGGCATTTTGGGAGTTTTTTTGTTGTTGTTTTTCCAATTCCCTGAGGCATGTTGTCAGGTTGTCTGTTTGCTGCCTTTCCATCTTTATCGTATGTGCACTAACTGCTGTGAACTTTCCTCTTATGACTGCCTTTGCTGTGTCCCATAGGTTATTCATCACAACCAGGTAGGCTTTATTCCAGCAATGTAAAGGTGGTTCAACATATGTAAAACCATAAATTTAATATACCATATTAACAGAAAGATAAAAATTAAATGATCATATCAATCAATGCAAAAAAAGCATTTGATAAAATACAAAATCTCTTCATGATTAAGACTCTCAGCAAAATTGGCATAGAAGGGTCATTTCTCAACACAATAAAAGCCATATATTAAAAACCCATCGCTAACATCATACTGAATGGGGTGGGGGGGAACAAGCTTCAGCTTTTCCACTAAAAACTGGTATAAGACAAGGTTGCCTACTTTCTCCACTCCTTTTCAATAGAAGTCCTAGCCAATGCAGTCAGAAAAGAGAATAAAATAAAAGGCATTCAAATAGGGAA